>NW_010327087.1:0-1323 GCF_000700745.2 Antrostomus carolinensis | reverse complement strand
CAATTTATGGGATTTTAGCCCAAATCTGCAAGATTTCAGGTGAAATTTAAGGAATTTGGGGCCAAATTTCCAGGATTTCAGGCCAAATTTGCAGGTTTTGGGGCCAAATTTACCAATTTCAGCCCCAATTTGTGTGATTTTGGGTCAATTTTGCAGGATTTCGGCCCAAATTTATAGGATTTTGGCACAAATTTCCAGGATTTCAGGGGAAACGGGGAAAATTTGCAGAATTTTGGGCCAAATTTGTGGGGTTTTAGGCCAAATTTCTGGGTTTTCAGCCTCAATTTATGAGATTTGTCCCAAATTCCAGGATTTCAGGGCAAATTTGTGGAATTTGGGGCCAAATTTACAGGAATGCAGTGCAAATTTGCAGATTTTTAGGCCAAATTTATAGGATTTTGGCACAAATTTCCAGGATTTCAGGTCAAATTTATGGAATTTTGGGCCAAATTTGTGGGTTTTCAGCCCCAATTTGTGAGATTTGTTCCAACTTTCAGGATTTCAGGCCAAATTTGTTGAATTTTGGGCCAAATTTGTGGGTTTTCAGCCCCAATTCATGAGATTTGTCCCAACTTCCAGGATTTCAGTCACAATTTGTGGAATTTTGGGCTAAATATGCTGAATTTTGCACCCCATTTGCAGGATTTTGGTCCAAATTTCCAGGATTTCAGGCCAAATTTGTGGGGTTTTTCCCAATTTCCAGAATTTTAGGCCAAATTTGCAAGATTTCAGCTCCAATTTGTAGGATTTCAGTCAAAATTTGTGGAATCTCAGGCTAAATTTGCAGAATTTTGGGCCAAATTTGCAGGATTTTAGGCCCAAGTTTTGGGATTTGAGGCCAAATTTGTCAAACTTTATCCCAAATTTCCAGGATTTCAGGCCAAATTTACAGATTTAATTCCCAATTTGTGGGATTTCTGCCCCAATTTGCAGGATTTTTTCCCAAATTTCCCGGATTTCAGATGAAATTTCCAGGATTTCAGGCCAAATGTGCAGGATTTTGGCCCAAATTTCCAGGATTTAGAGGATTTCTCTCCCAATTTAGAGGATTTTAGACCAAATTTCTGAGATTTCAGGCCAAATTTGTGGGATTTGGGCCCCAATTTGCAGGATTTCAGGATAAATTGGTGGGATTTTGGCCCCAGTTGACAGGATTTGGTCCCAAATTGTGGGATTTGGGTTCAAATTTGCAGGATTTTGATCCAAATTTGTAGGATTTTTGCCCAAATCTCCAGGATTTCAGCCCAAATCTGCAGGGAAATGACACAAAAGCCACTTCAGGGGAGGGGGGGGACGAGCGCGGGGCAGCGCTGGAGCTGGCTG
>NW_010327086.1:3767-5431 GCF_000700745.2 Antrostomus carolinensis | reverse complement strand
AGGGAGAGGCTGTGGACGGGCTGTACAAGATGGGCTTTGGCTTTGTGGAAGTAGGGACTGTCACGCCCAAGCCCCAGGAGGGGAACCCCAGACCCAGGGTGTTCCGGCTGGCGGAGGACGAGGCCATCATTAACAGGTGGGGTCCAAGGGCGGCTGCTCCACCATGTCCCACAGACTGCCCACCCAGAGGGACCACCCTTTTGGTGCAGGTACGGATTCAACAGCCACGGCCATGCTGCAGTGGAGCGCAGGCTGCGGGCCCGCCAGGAGACACAGCTCAGGCTTACTGGTGGTGAGGCAAGCTTATAAACCTTTGCTCTTGGGGTCTGCAGGGTGGGTTTGGGAGTTTCCCAGGTAGCTGTAGGCCAGGAAAGATGCGTAATGCCAGTGTCCAGGCATGGGGGTGCAGGTACGGATTCAACAGCCACGGCCATGCTGCAGTGGAGCGCAGGCTGCGGGCCCGCCAGGAGACACAGCTCAGGCTTACTGGTGGTGAGGCAAGCTTATAAACCTTTGCTCTTGGGGTCTGCAGGGTGGGTTTGGGAGTTTCCCAGGTAGCTGTAGGCCAGGAAAGATGCGTAATGCCAGTGTCCAGGCATGGGAAGGCCCTGGCCAGACCAAGGTGCACTCGGACAGCGGGAACCCTCTTGGGGCTGTAGCCTCTCTCCCTTGGGACTGTGACCAGGTGCTGTTCTCCTTCCATCTTCTCTAAAATAGAGGCTTCACTTGCTCCTTTGGGCAGGACGTGTCTGCTGAGACTAGCCAAAGCCAACAGAGTCCTAGCTAGGCAGTTCCTGAGAGCAGCCTCTGCTGGGTGGCCAGGCTGGAGGCTGCAGTGCTGGCAAGTGCTGACTGGGGCAGCTGTGGTGATGCTCCTGTGGCTTCAGGACAGTCCTAGGCCAACCCTTATGAAACGCGGGCTGCATATCCCCATCTTGAGTTTAGCTGGTCCTGGGGCCTCCCCTGTTGGGCGCTCTGGCCCCTTGAGTGGTGGTTGGTCCTGCTGCCCTGGTTCAGCTGGGTCTGTGTTCCAGCGGGGATGCCCCTTGGAGTCAACCTGGGCAAGAATAAGACCTCTGCTGATGCTGCAGCTGACTACATGGCTGGGGTCCGGATGCTGGGCCCTTTGGCTGACTACCTGGTTGTGAATGTGTCCAGCCCGAACACCCCGGGGCTGCGGGACCTGCAGGGCAAGGCTGAGCTGCGGGACTTGCTGACCCAGGTGGGTGACACTCATGGCCATGCAGCAGCACTGGATGCGTCCTCTCCCCTGGCAGCTCCTGCTCTGCTCCAGCCAGTGGGTTTGCCCCAGAACAGGGAGGAGTGTGGTGGCTCCCTGGAGTGGTGTGGAGCCACTGAGATGTCCCCTGATCACCTGCTGGCACAAGGTTCACCGGGGTGCTGTACTCCAGCCAAGGGCATGTGAGCACTGAGGAACTGCCCTCCCCTCTGCAAGGGGCAGCGAGCCACCCACCCCATGGCGTTGGGAGTCACCCTGGTCCTGTGGGGTTCATGTGCCCCAGGCCCTTTGCCATAGGGTGCCTGTCCCATCAGTGGCACAACACAGAGAGAGCAGGGTCCATCCCTGTGCTGCCTGTAGCAGCGGCTGCACGTGTCTCTGCAGTCCGGGACAGGAGATGTGCCCCCATGTGTCCCCCCTGCAG
>NW_010327086.1:364-3756 GCF_000700745.2 Antrostomus carolinensis | reverse complement strand
CCCTGCGAGCGCAAGCCAGCCGTGCTGGTGAAGATTGCCCCTGACCTCACTGCACAGGACAAACAGGACATTGCTAGCGTTGTCTGTGAGGTGAGGAGGCTGGTGAGAAGCTGGCTGCTGTGCCTCCTGCCTCGCCTCGCACAGTGCAGGGGCAGGACCACGGTGCTCCTGGCAAGTCACCTCTCTGAAGGGACAGGCAGACCTGCAGCTCTCTGGCTGTTGCAGGGACAGTGTCCTGGGTAGCTCTGAGGCCGTGAGGCCCTGTCTGTGTGTCACCTGGACCTTGGGGATGGTCCAGGCAGCAAAGGGCAGCTGCTTTGTCTGGGCCACTTGCTGGGGGGCTCCTCGTTGCAGCTGTCTCTTCATGCTGCTGTCCCCTCAGCTAGGTGTGGACGGGCTGATTGTCAGCAACACCACCGTGAGCCGCCCCAGCAGCCTCCGGAGCAGGCAGCGCACGGAGCCCGGGGGCCTCAGCGGGAAGCCCCTGCGGGAGCTCTCCACACAGACCATCAGGGAAATGTACTCCCTCACCCAAGGTGAGGGCAGAGCAGGGCTCGGGTGGCACGTGCTGGCATCCCCTGTGCTGTCCTGACCCTGCGCCTGCCCACAGGCCGGGTGCCCATCATTGGGGGGGGTGGGGTGAGCAGCGGGCGTGATGCCCTGGAGAAGATCCGTGCTGGTGCCTCGCTGGTGCAGATCTACACGGCGAGAGCTACACGGCGCTCGTGTACCACGGGCCATCAGTGGTGGGGACAGTGAAGCGGGAACTGGAGGAGCTGCTGAGGTGAGTGAGGAGCCCAGGGTGGCTCTGGGCAGCCATGTGTTGGTGCATGAGCAGTGGTACTGCAGGGCTGAGCCGCAGTGCCAGGCCAGCCCAGTCGTCACACGCCATCCCTGGTTAGGGAGCAGGGGTTCAAGAATGTGATGGAGGCGGTTGGAGCAGATCACCGGGGCTGAAATGCTGCAGAACCACGGTCTAGCCAGGAGGAGCCATGGCCAAGCAGGGACAGGTCTGATGCTTCCAGTGCTGGGCAGGCTGGGACTGAGCCGAGGTCCTGGTCCCACCTCCTGAGATGGGTGAAGCTGGGGCTGCACTGGTGGGGTGCAGGGGAGGGGGCCTCCAAACTGCTGCTGCTGCCCAGGGCTGTGTTTTGGCTTTCCTGTCAGTTGGGCTCCCCAGCAGAAACCAGTGCTGGGTAAGGCTGTGCTGGGCAGCGGGGGAAGGGCTCTGCGCCTGCGGGCTGTAGGCAGTCCTGTGCCCTGGCTCCTTTGGCAGCACTTCCCCATGGAGGACACACCTTTCCTGGTGTTATTGTCCAGAGCCACGGGCCCAGCAGCGTGTCGGGTGTGCCTTCTGTCAGGGCCCCTGCAGCCTGTGCTGCCAGCTGTGGCTAGCGCTTGGTCCTGCCGCGCCACAGGCTCTGCAGGAGGGTCTGCCCTCCATGCCCTCCCTCCTCCACATGCAGTCCTGTAACAAACCTGCGGGCCCTGCATCCTGCCCGAGTGTCAATAAATGTTTGGCTCACCTGGTCCTGTGTGCTGCTCTGGGGACACCCCCTGGGTCAGAGGGACACAGCCCGGCTCTCCTCAGCCAAGCGAGCTCCGCTTTTTATGTTCATGGTCAGGGCATCTTCTGGTGGTAGAAGCTGCAGGGGAGCTGGGCTCTGGGGTGGATCCACGCAAACCAGGGCTCCCCTCACAGAGACCTCTGCCTGAGGTTGGGCTCTTGGGAGGTGCTGAGTGCCCTGTCTTCCCTTTGCTGCTGGTACGTAGATGTTTGGAGACGGCCGCTGTTGTGCTCTGTCACTTGTTCTGGAAAGGCCATGTTCGTTCACGCTCCTGGAGGCTGCCAGTTTGGGCTCTGGGGCCTCGGGCGTTGCCTGCCGCTTTGCCCCGGACTCTGCAGTCATCTCAGGCCTTTGTTGAGCAACACGGCATGACCTGGATGCATCATTCCCTCTGCAGCCTCTCACAATCCACCCTGCAGAGCAGGATTGTGTCACAGCACTTCACCAAACTTGTTTACAGGAGGAGCAGGACTGTCATGTCAGGGGCTCATGTCAGGGCTGTCACCTGCCTGCTCCCCAGCTTCCACAGCCCCCAGCACCAGCCTGTTCCTTTCCTCGATTCTCTGCTTTGGACAGGTGCTGCTTCTTGCTGCTCCAGCAGGGATGTGACCTGGTCCCTTCGCCAAGGTTTTGATGCGTTTGCTCTAGAGAGGGCCTGGCAGGTCCTTGCTTCCCAGACTGAAGGTGGCTGTAATGCCTGTGGGAGCGCGAGCTTGAGTTTCACCTTGTCCCATGGCACTCATCTATGCTCTGCAGCTGATTCGTGGCTGTGGCTTGGGGACGTTCAGTGCCTTGCACTGCCATGGCAGTCGCTGGCGGTGTTCGCCTCGAGCATGGCCCTGCACCGCTGTAGCCTCGTGCGTGGGCTGCGGTCTGTGCCCCACGGGCAGGCTGGGGCAGCTTCCTCCACCCTCCTGCACACAGTCCCTTTGTCCGAGCTACTGCAGGCTGCTGAACAGGCACCAGGGCACAGTCGCATGCTGCTTTCCTCCCCCTGCCAGGGCATGGCATGGCAGTCTCCTGTGGAGGCACAAGCCAGCTGCAGTGGGACAGTGCTATCTAAGCCTGCTGCTATCAAATGCCACAGCCCCTTTCAAGTGCTGGTGTGGTTCACAGATCAGCGCCGTCAAGCCCTGATGCATCTTCTGTGTTCAGTGTGGTTGCATGACTGTGACTGGTGCTGGGCCAGCGATGTCAAGCCCTGCATTGTTTAGGGGCACAGCTGCCCTGTGAGATAGGAAGAAACTTGCCCAGGATGGAAAGGTCCTCTTCTGGAGTGTCTAGGACCAGACGCAGATGTCCCTCCTTACCCTGAAGAACTGGAGCATCCAAGGGGCAGGAGGGGTGCTGGCGAGACCCCCGGCAGCCCAGGCTTCAGGGGCTCGGGGCTGGTCCCATGTGTTCCAGAAGGTTTTGGGGTGGCCTCACTGTAACGAGGGCACCCTGGGGTAGGTAAGAGGGCAGGTGCCTCTCCCGTCCCCTCTGTGCTACCCCTTGGTTGTGCTCCTGCTGGAAGCAGACTGCTCATCGGAGCAGGCTGATGTGCTCTGGCCATCGGTGTGTGCTGTGCGCTGCCCTGTGCCCGTGCTGCTGGCCGGCCACATCCAGCTGGGCACTGGCCAGCAATTGCTGCTGTGAGTTCCCGTAAGGCTGGGCTGGGCCCTGGCCTCTGCGGACAAACAGCCTGTGTGCCAGGGCCAGGGGCTGCCGGGTCACAGGCTGGAGCCTGCTGGGTGGGAAGGGGTGGATGCTTATGGGAAGAGACTGGCTTGGCCGCAGTCCCTGGGAGCCTGCCGTGGATTGGCATGGGACATGCTGCACCCC
>NW_010327086.1:0-207 GCF_000700745.2 Antrostomus carolinensis | reverse complement strand
CCCCGGCTCCCCCCGCCAGCACTGCGGCAGCTACCCGTGCCCTGCGGGGTGGCCGGGTGTCCCCACAGGGACTGCTCCAGGTGGTGGCCCAGGGCAATTTTGCAGGGGGCAGGAGCTGGTTCTACTTTCTGTGAACCTCAGCTGGTGTCACAGTGCCAGGACACCAGCATCTGCAGCCAGATCCCTCCCTGCATATTTGTAGTTGCA
>NW_010327085.1:10901-13331 GCF_000700745.2 Antrostomus carolinensis | reverse complement strand
GCTGTCGGAGCGTGCTCAGGCCATTACGCGCCCGTTGGACACACGTCTGGTGCACCACAACGTGACGCGCTGGGAGACCTTTGATGTGAGCCCGGCTGTGATCCGGTGGACCAAAGACAAGCAACCGAACCATGGGCTGGTGATCGAGGTGACCCACCTCCACCACGCACAGACTCATCAGGGCAAACACGTCAGGATTAGCCGATCTTTACCTCAAGGACGCGGGGACTGGGCTCAGCTCAGGCCGCTCCTGGTCACTTTTGGGCACGACGGGCGAGGCCACGCGCTGACCCGCAGAGCCCGCCGGAGCCCCAAGCACCAGCGTTCTCGCAAGAACAAAAAAAACTGCCGCCGCCATGCCCTCTATGTGGATTTCAGCGACGTGGGCTGGAACGACTGGATTGTGGCACCCCCGGGCTACCAGGCGTTTTACTGCCACGGGGATTGCCCCTTCCCTCTGGCCGACCACCTCAACTCCACCAACCATGCCATCGTGCAGACGCTGGTGAACTCCGTGAACTCCAGCATCCCCAAGGCCTGCTGCGTGCCCACGGAGCTGAGCGCCATCTCCATGCTCTACCTGGATGAGTATGACAAGGTGGTCCTGAAAAACTACCAGGAGATGGTGGTGGAGGGGTGCGGGTGCCGCTGACCCCCTTCCCCGTTGCCCTCTCTTCCCCTTCTCTCTCCTTCCCGTCCCACCCCAGAACTGCTTGCTATAGCTGGACTCTTCTCTAAACTAAACGTTCACCTTGACCTTATTTATGACTTTATGTGCAAATGTTTTTGACAATAATGATCATATATTTTGACAAAATATATTTATAACTACATATTAAAAGAAAAAAATAAAATGAGTCATTATTTTAAAGGTAAATGCATTTTGTGTCTCACCTCTCAGGGTGCTGCTGAGGCTGTGTTGGCTGAGAGTGCAGCAGGGAGTATATCTTCTCTCCTTCTCATCTTCTCCCTCTCCTCGCTTTCCCCCCTCCACCCCTTTTCCCCTGAAAGGCTTTGCAAATTTCAGTCTTTCTATTTCTCGCCGAGGTACCGCGGATTCCCCTGTGCTGGGTCTGTGCCACGTGGGAGATGAGGGTCCCTGGAGATTAAGAGCTGCTTCTCCTGACTGCTGGGAATAGAGCCAACCTTGCTAACCTGGGCCCAAGCCTTTGCAAAGCAACCCACCAAAAATGCATTTGAAAAGGAGGTGAAGATTTACCTGAGGGCTTTATGCTAAACCCACTGGGTTTTATACCCTTCGTCCATCTTCAGGATTCCCCAGGTTTTAAAACTATTAACATTTCCACCCCCTCCCTTCTCTCCTCCCCACTGGAGATTGGCTTCTTTGGGAAGCTTCAAAGGTTTGCACAGGTCCTTTGAAGATCAAATCGCCCCATTACAATGCCAAAAAAAAAAAAAAAGATATCTGGAGCAGTTAAATATGTGTTAGCTAATAGCTACCTGTGCTGTGTCCTTTCCAAATTGCTTCCGAGCAGGAAGGTGATCAGAGCCAAGCAGGTACAGTTGGAGGTATCTAGGCACTGAAACTCCTGGCTCAAGCACATCGGATGGACTGTGCTTGGCTTGGAAAATAGTGAGCTGTGCCGTGGGGTGTGTGTGTGGGGCTGGTGTCCTCAGCCATGGTGGGAGTTGGAAGGGTGGGGAGCAGGGCGAGGGCACATGATGCAGTTGTTTTTTTTTTTTTCCCTTTCCTTTAATGATTGAAGCTTTCCAACCTTCTGAAAGGGGCAGCTTAGTTGAAACCAATAAAAACTGGAGTGGAAAGCTTGCCAAAAGCCTTGGCTCCCTGAAGAGTGCAGGTGGAGAGAGGAGATGGGAGCTGCGGGGGGAAGTGAGCATGGCTCTGCGTTTTTCTTGGAAACAAAAAAAAAAAACCCAAACCCAAAAGACCAAAACAACCCTCAACCTCCTCTGTGCCAGCAAGGGTTTTCCAACCCTCCATCCCACTGGGTACTGGTGCACAAGAGGAGGCCACAGGGTCCTCTCTGCTGCCCGAGACCCTTGGGGTGACTCTGTGCCTCCCCAGCCAGGGGCTGTGGGGTCCCCGCAGCCTTCTGCACCCCACAAGGTAATGATGAGATCTTGCTACAGGGACCGAGTGTCCCTGGCTTGACAGGGCTCTGTGTGGGTGCTCATGGGGATGCACAGCATCTACAGGGCTGTGGGAGATGTGGGGGATCCCTGCGCTGCTGGGGAGCCCGTGGGGGTGACTCTGTGCCTCCCCAGCCAGGGGCTGTGGGGTCCCCGCAGCCTTCTGCACCCCACAAGGTAATGATGAGATCTTGCTACAGGGACCGAGTGTCCCTGGCTTGACAGGGCTCTGTGTGGGTGCTCATGGGGATGCACAGCATCTACAGGGCTGTGGGAGATGTGGGGGATCCCTGCGCTGCTGGGGAGCCCGTGGGGGTG
>NW_010327085.1:0-10890 GCF_000700745.2 Antrostomus carolinensis | reverse complement strand
TATTGCTGCTGTGTCTCTGGGGCCCCTCCCCCTGAGCTGACACTCTCATTCCTGCCTTTAGAAGGGAAATGTGTGGCCCGGGGCATCGGCGACCTGCTGCCTCCCCTTTGATGCCTGCATATCAGACATAGCCATGCCAAAGAAAGAATTTCATTTTGAAGTGGCATCAGGTAAAGGCGAGTACCTTTCAGCTGCCTGACAGGGCAATTACACACATCTGCCCCATCTGCTGCCCCATCTGCCCCACTGCTGATAACCCCAGCTGCTGGGGATGGCTGGGGAAAGGGGTTCCCCTGCGGCAGCCCCAGCTCGGTGGGGTGTTTCCTTAAAAAAACAAAAAAATCACTCCTTTTTTTAAAAAAGAAACAAAAAAAAACCTTAGAGGCTTCTCCCAGGTTTGCTTCCCAGCTCATCGGTGCATCTCGGGTTGTCCTTGAAGGCAGTGAGGGTGTTACAAAGCTCAGCAGCACAAAAGGCTCTTGGATTTAGATCATTCTCCTTGTAGGAGTCTCCAACTGCTTTGCTGCTTTCCTGCTGCTTTATGGAGCTGTTTATTTTGGTGCTTATTTTTGCGTTGTGTTTAAACGATGAAATCAAAGCTTTAGCCCTCATGGAGGCACCTGCTTTTCCGTAGGTGCTGTGAGGGGAGAGGTTGTCCTGATGTGTACGTGGCCTTTAGGAGATTTTCTTTTGCTTTGACTTTCCTGCCCTGGTGCTGGGCTGTGGGTTGGTGAGATCCTACATGGGGTGTTCTGCTCAGAAACCATAGGAAAAAAAAAAACAACTGGGTTTGTTTTTTTTTTTTTTAAAAAAGCAAATTATTTCAATTTTGTAACTTTTGTAAGAATCTAAACCGTGGATATAAACCAGCTGACAGTAAAAGTGATGTATGTTACAAAATATTCATGGATGTATCAACCAGCTTACTCAGTGGAGCACATCTAAACTAGTGCATTTCACACAAGAGTACAGGGGCTGGGGGTTTCCCTCCCCATATGTGTGTGTCCCTCTGTCCCATGCAGGTGACAGACATACTGTATGGCCTTGTGTGATTGGAGAAGTGTTTAGCAAGATTCTCAATCTGATAAATTGTTTAAAAATAGAAAAATATAACAAAATTGTCAGGGAAACCAGAATCGGGTCCCTTTCTAGTTTCTACCTGATAACCAGTAGTGGTTTTTTCTCATAGCTTCAATTTGTGCTGGGTTTTGCTGATGATAATCAGAGCTCTCTTTGCACCCTTGGCAAGGGGGAGAGGGGTTTTTGGGAAGCTGATGTGGAGAGACCCAGGAATTCCATGCAGCATTTCTGGCCATTGTTTTGTACATTTGTTGCAGCAGTTGTAGGGTTTAATCCTGTGCTCTGGAACCAGCGTGGTGACTGGTCCCATCTGTTTGCTGAGTGCTGCTTGCCACAGGCATGCTGATCCAGCTTCTCGTTGGCTTAATTGTATCAGAAACTACCTTGCTTGGGTAGCAGAGAAGAGCTGGAGTGGTGATTTAGTCTCAGGTAGCCAGTGTTTAGCTTTGCTTAAAAGTAGGACACATAAATCTGCTTTATAAATGCAATAATTCTTCTGATCATGGAACCTGTTATTTGCAAATGTTACTGATTTCAGAGCGAGCGTTTGTTTGTGGCAGCTGGCACAGCAATCCCTGGAAGCTCTGAGATAAGGCATATCAATTTAATCCCCCTCTTATTCAGTCCAAGCTTGTGCATGAAAAGGGAACAGGTTAAAGGTGGGCATGCAGCCACTTCCCCACCACCTGGGTGTCCTCCTGGCAGCTGTGACCCACAGTCCAGCATCCGAAGATGTGTGGGCCAGATGGTAGATGCTCTGAAGTTCACCGTGATGTGACTTCATCTTTGTGCCTACCTCAGGAAAGCTGTGACTTTTGATACCTAAAAAGTACAGTTTTACTGGAGTTTGTGTGGCTGATGGATATAGGAAATGAGGAGAATACCTCAGTAGGGTTTAGGAACCTCCTGTGGCTCCAAGTGAATTGTTCACAGTGGCTGTCAATGAGGTCCACTGGGTGTTGTGCAGTAACATCAGTGCTGGAGCATGAAGATGGGGTTCCAGGCCCTGCCATGTGTCAGGAGCTCCCCCTGGAGACCTGTGGTTACCCTGATCCCATCCCCAACCCCTCCTCTCTTGGCATGTAGGATCCCAAGAGTCTCCTGGCAGGACTTTCCTCTTCCAGGTGAAAATTTGCCCCCGAGTCAAGGCTTACAGCATGGTTTTCAGAAAAGCTGCTGTCCTGGAGCTGCCGTAATTGAGGAGTGCTGCTCAGCCAGCCAGGCTTTGCTTGCAGCCACAGGGTCCGAGGCTTTGCAAATTAGTTTCTAAAAATGCAAATTGGTTTGGAAAAGAAGCACCGAGGTTTGCACATTGCTATTCTGGGATGAACACAGAGGCTTTGCTACGGAGCCAGCAAGGGAAGACGGAGGCCCTTCTCGTTTTGACTGCAGTGCTTGGAGACCTCTGGCAAACTTCTCACCTGTTAGAGTAATGATTAGCACAGTCTTGCTGTGATGGCTTGAAAAACTGTTGAATTTTGGTATCAAGAAATGCTTTGGTGTCTTTATTCTGGGGTTTTGTCACGTGATAGCAGGTCTCAAGGTCCTCCACTGTGCATAGTCCCTCTCTGAAACCATAGGACCTAAATGGGTATGAGGAGATATTGCTGCCCTCCTATACATAAGGATCTTGGGCACAAAGAGATGAAGAGAATTGGGCACAGTTATATACAGAGAGCAAGCAGAGCCAGAAGAGGTATCTGACCTCCTCAATCCCTGTCCTGTGACGTAGACACAAAGCTCTTCTCTGGTCTTGAGTATGTCCTTCTGTAGAGCCATCACTGAACCTCAAACTAGTGGTGGATTCCTGCATAATCTAATGAAAGAGGATGCTACAAGGTCCAGGTCATTCTCTAGGCAGGCATGATAATGACAGGGAGTATCAGGAATGATCCAGACACAGGAGGGGTTGGAACTAGATGATCTTTAAGGTCCCTTCCAATCCTAACCATTCTGTGATTCTATGATTCCCTTCATGGATCCTTCGTTCAGGTTTCAAAAGGTAAAATAGGTTTTTCAATACATTATTTTCACTTGGCTTCTTAAAGAAGCACCTCAAACTCATTCCTTATTTGACAGAAGCATCCACCTAGACACAAGCAGAGAAGGAAAAAATCCAGCAATCAGCACTCGCACCTTAGCAGAACCCAAGGATGGATGAGGCTGTGGGGATCTCTGGCTCTGTTGGATCGGTCGTGAGTCATTTATTCCACCCAGCACATCAACACACATGCTGGGACTTTGGTTTTGCACAGTCCATCCAAAATTTGCCCTGATGTGGATCCCTGTGCTGGTTTTCACTCTATCAGCATTTTTCATGCTCTGCCTCCTTCCTGTGCCTTAATGCCATGTTTTACCTGAGATGAACTTTGTGGAGGGCATGGCCCCATCAATCCCTTGTGTCCTCCCAGGTCTCTGTCTTGGTTTTGCAAAGAGCTGCAGCAATGGCAGCAGAGCCAAGGGGAGAGCCCTCAGCATCTATGTCCACCAAAGCCATCATCCCCAGACCTGGAAGTGTCCTTGGAGGGCAGACCACAAGGGCTACCTGGACCTTTTACACAACCAAAAGCCATCACCAGTAGGATTTCACCCTAGAAAGGACCTGTGATGGACTGCCTCTTCCATAACATCAGGAAGCCAAGAAAAGCTTTGTCCAAATACAAGAGGGACATTGAGGCTCTGGACCATGTCCAAAGAAGGGCAACAAAGCTGATGAAGGAGCTGGAGAACAAGTCTTGCGAGGAGTGGCTGAGGGAACTGGGGTTGTTGAGCCTGGAGAAAAGGAGGCTGAGGGGAGACCTCCTGGCTCTCTCTAACTTCCTGAAGGGAGGTTGTAGAGAGGTAGGTGTTGGTCTCTTCTCCCGGGTAATGGGTGACAGAACAAGAGGGAATAGCTACAAGTTGCACCAGGAGAGGTTTAGATTGGATATTAGGAAAGATTTCTTCACAGAAAGGGTAGTCAAACATTGGAACAGGCTGCCCAGGGAAGTGCTGGAGTCACCATCCCTGGTGGTATTTAACAGATGGGTAGATGAGGTACTTAGGGACATGGTTTAGAGATAGGATTGGTAGCGATAGGTTAATGGTTGGACTCGATAAAATTAAAGGTCTTTTCCAACCACTGTGATTCAAACCCAGCCCTATGCTTTGGATCTATGCACACACTACAGACGTGGCTGCATCTCGACATGTTCACCTGCCTTTGGAACTCTGTAGCTGGCTGGTTGTGTTCACGTGGTCAGCATTTCTTCTGATCTTCTCTTCATTCAGGTGCTGGTACGTGATGTGTTTGTAAAAGCAGATTTCCCTTTCCACTCCAATTCCCCCTTATCCTGGAGATCGCGGATGTGCAGATCCAGGGAGACCACAGAGTTCCCAGAAGATAAGTTGGCTCCTAGTTCTAGCAGTCTATGGATAGAGAATATTAATGTTACTCTATATGATATATATATAAAAAAAAGCCTGTGCTAGTTCTCTCCAAAGGTCCACCTAGTGCTGCAGGAGAAACAGCAAACCTGTAACAGTGTTTTTCCAGTGTACCCACCAACCTCCAGATATTTAAAGGTCAGAGCTTCTGGAGCCAGAATTAGGATCATTGTATTTAATAGGCCAGCATGAATATTACATCCAGAAATTTCTAGAATTACTTTATAAACATCATATTTTTTTCAGCTCAGCATTATCCTGTGCCAGTGATTTCCACATTTTGCCTATTTATTCTTTTTGAACCATTTCCTTCCATTTGTTTTGAAACCATCACCTAGAAATTCATAGTCATGACCCATAGTTCTTGTATTTTTGAACACGGTGTGCCCCTGGTCCCTGTTCTTCTTTTCACCAGAGATTGCATCACCTCTGCTCTGCCAAATCTGTCACCCTTGTCCTCTGCTGTGCCCTCAACAGGCTGAAGAGACCTGTAGGTCTTTGCTGTGGTGGAAGTCAGTCCTTGCTGGTGCTCATCCTTCACAGTGCTATTTCCAGCTCTGCCATCTCCATTAGTTTGGACAATAGTGGTGGAAGATGGAGACCACTGGTAAGATCCCTTAGCAAGTTACTTGACTTGCTGAAATTGTAAAAATACATTAGTAAGGCAAACATCTGGGCCCATAAAAAATAAAGCTTCACTTTACATCTTAACATTTGGGAAGGGCCTGGTTGACTGATGGTAGTTCTGTTGTGTACACCTGTGTGCACATACAACTTGGGGCTCCTTAGCATTGCAGAGGGCTTCTCATCCCCTTTCTTATTCAGGAAGAGGTACAGATTTGACCTCTTCTCATCCAGGCCCCTGAGCAAGGTGGGCAGCTGCCTCCCACCTCTGTCCTCAGCAAATCTAGGGCTGAGCAGAGGGTCCACGTGCTCTCCTCTTCCCTTAGTTGTGGATGCCTCCCCCTGGAAGTGTTGAAGGTCAGGTTGGATGAGGTTTTGAGCAACCTGGTCTGGTGGAAGGTGTCCCTGCTGATGGCAGGGGGGTTGGAACTGGATGAGCTTTAAGGTCCCTTCCAACCCAGACCATTCTATGATTCCTCTCCAGCCAGGCTTGATGTTTATGCTGGTCACACACAGAGGTGATGTTGTTGGGTGGGTTCTGGCTGGAACAGGACTTTCCACATCACCCTCAGATAATTGCCTTTGCGTTGCTTTTATGGCAGGGATTTAAAGCCCTTCTGAGCTCCTGCATGTTTAAGCTCTGCCCTTTCCTGATTAGATAATCTCACACCTTGTGAATGCGTTTGGTAACATGAATTCCTCCTCTCACGCTTGAATGGAGAACATGGGCTTCTTGTCACTGAAAACTGAAGATTTGGCTCAGTCTGGAGTCCCACAGGCAAAGAACAAGCACTTTTCCAAGTAATCCACCTGTCCCTCACCTCTCCTTCCAGTAACATGAGATTATATGTTATGAAGTAACTGCCTGAAACAGGCTGCACTGTTTTACATATTAGATTATACAGAAGACGGGAGGCATTTTGTGTTGCTTTTACTGGCTTTGCTGGGTTTGTCTGTGCTGTAATGCACACCTGCTATTTAGTACTGAAATCAGGGAAATCCTTCATGCCAAGATTAGCTAAGACATACTAAATTGATTATACACCTCGCTGGGGGGTGCCTCGACAGGATGGGTGCATTCGTGAGGGCTCACGAGGGGCTACCTCCTGCTGCTCCTGCTCACTGGACTGGGGCCAGCTCCTACCCAAGGGACATGCTGGGTGCATCACTTTTAATAGGGAGTTAAATAAATAGAAGCAAATGCTCCACTTGAAGGAAGAAGAACTGGGGACCTCAATGAAGAGTCATCCATGTACTTTCTTTCCTATCTTTTGGAGCTGATCTCTTAAACCTCCTTCCATCCTGGGAAAGAGGCATGTGGGTGCAATGCTGTAGATGCTTATAATATACTGCTCAAGTGTCAAGTGCTTCTGCGTGGTGCAGAGAGCTCTTCCTCCTAGTCAATGAGGTGACAGAGCTTTTCCCTTTACTGGGGGTGTCCTTACAGCTACTGGGTCCTGCACAGAATGTCCAAGACAGCCACACAGCTCCCACCAGCCACAACGCCATTGCCCGCTGCAGCTTTGAGCTTGAACGTGCTGGTGGACCTGTTGCTTTCAGTCTGAGGGACCTGTGAGGAGGTCCTGCAGCCATCGTGATGGAGTAAGGGGTAAGTAAAGGTAAAATGCCTCTCAGGGCTGTCAAAAGCTCTTTGGGGAGTAGGGGGTGAATGGCTGAAGCTGCGTGTTGGGTGTGGGGCTGATGGAGACACCATGGCCCCAACTATGAGGTACTGGCTGCTCATGTGGTTGGGCTGTGGGAAGCTGTGCCCTGGACCTGCTGTGGGGGGAAGCCATGCTGCTGGGTTGGTCCTGAAGGAGAGTTTCTTGCTGTTGGTTTACATCAGAAAGGAAAATCAGGACTCTAGAATGTGCCCTAATTCCTGCTTCCATTCTGATGGACCCAACAGCCAACCTGAGGGCCACTTGACTGCAGTGGTGAGATGGGCATTGGTTCCTGCTTGGGCATCTAAGTAGAAGGTCTCCAACTCAGCATGGCATGGTGCTGCCGTTCTTCATCACAAAAACCCTTACCCAAGGGCCTTCAGGTCATGAATGGGTCTGGGAGAGGCACTGAGCAAGACATCCTGTGAAACACACTGATCCCTCCTGCTTCTGGACTTGGGAGATCAGAAACAGGTATTTCTAGGTGTCATTTGAAAAGATTTAACATATACAGCTCGAAGTAGTTGCTATTTATTTTGGAGTTTAGAAGTATTAAAAATAATCACCGTAGTGTTCCTTGAAAGACAGTTTGTAGAGCTGGACAGTTTCCCGGTAAGAGGCAGTCCCCAAGGATCGTTTGCAAAGATAATATTTTCAATTTCATTAACCAATGGCAGCATTGAGAGGCACCAACATGTGCCTCAGTAGCAAGATGCAATTTGGGAGCAAAATTTAGTGGTACAGGCAACAAAGCTTGAGAAGGTTTGCATGGTGAGCTGAGCAACTCTTCTCTTGGACATGGCAGAAAAAAAAAGACCTGGGGTCTCTGTTGATCAGAAAACAACTCGGAGACCCGAAGTGACAGAACCTGGGATGGATGAAGTGAGGATTTTCCCTTAGAGCTGCCAAAGGCAAGGCTGAAATATTGAGTGGGTTTCTGATCCCTGCATTTGTGATAAATTGTTTCACACTTTACTGGACTGCTATGAGGATCAAATGATCTTAGAGAAGAGCTTTAGTCTTGTTCTGCCAGGAAAATTTGAGGCTGGAAGGGAACTGTGTGTGTGTTTCTGGATAAACCCCAATGAGAGGGGGTTCTCCATCTGAAAATGCTGCTTGTCTCTGAGTAGGGAAATTTGGGAAACTGGGAAAAAAAAACCTCAAAAGTGAGATCCCAGATGGGCCATTTTAGCAGGTCTATCAAGGACAAAAAATCTATCCTTGCTTGGAGGTGACTCCTTTACCAATGGCAAAGTCAAATGTGGTCCTCAGGACACCAGTGAGCAGCTCTCCTCTCTTGAGGGGTCCCTGCAGCTTTGGGTGCAGGATGTCAGGTGGACATCTTGTGAAGACCCAAAGTCACTAAGGGAGGACCTACATTCCCAGATGTCACTGCAGATGTCACCAGCTGTGGTCAAAAGAAGAGCAGCCATGCTCCTGCTGCCAGAGAAGGAGAGGAGGAGTGACCTCAGACAAAACTATTTCTCATCATCAGAATGGGGATAGAAATGCCCTTTCCTGAGTTGATGGGTAGCAGGGGGAGACATGGGAAGGGGCAGTTACTGTCCTCAACCAGACAAAGAGATTTGGAGGTGGTTGATGGAGGGAGGAAGAGGGTGGAGGGCCCTGCCTGACTCCCTTGGGTGCTGGATATAGCTAGCATTGTATGGCATGCTTCACAAATTGCTTTTGCTGTAGCTTGAATAATGGCTTATAATAACAACTTGGCTTGTGTGGCCTTGGGGCAGCACGGCTGCTGGATGGAGGAGAGGAGGGCTGGATTATCTTCCCACCCTTGTCTGTGTGGTCCAGATTGGGTCAGTAAATGGCCTCATGCCTCAGTTTCCCCCCTTGAAGGCCAGGAAGACACTCATCCTGCTGACAGTAACAGTGATAAATAATATCTCACAAGCACACGCTATTTAAAAAATCTTTTATTGCTTCCTGTTAAGCTGATGACTGTTAATGAGGAGAATTAAATTCACTGCCCTGTTGCCATTAGACAAATATGTGCTCCATCTCCATCTGAAAACCCCATTGTAAATAACTGTGGAGGAGTGGAATAAACATCATCCTTCCCAGGGCAGGGCCAAGCAGTAGGAATGAGCAAACACAGGTGTGGAAGATTTATGAGCTTTAAAGGAGATTGGGGCTATTTGGGAATCAAATCTGGTTTTGATTAGGAGCATCTTCTGTGGAAAAAAATCCCAAACCACCAACGAAAGACCCCACAGATGGGGCGGTGACGGCTGCCTGCAGCTGCAGGCTGGCTGTGACGGCTGGAGTGGTGGCAGCATCCCAACATCCTGGTGGCAACTGGGATGCAATGGTCCTAGCATTGTTCCTGCATCCCAGCGTTTTGTCACTTGGCATCCCTGGACTCCTACTCCATCCGAAGCCCCATATGGAGAAACCCTTCTGCACCAGGTCAGCTCCTCTTGGGTTGGTGTCGTTCAGTGTGTAATTGGGGCTAAGCTGCTTACTTTATGTGTCAGGCTTTCCTTTCTGTTTTTCCCCTTTCCCTTTTGAAGGTGAAGGTTTTATGTGACTGAAATGTGTTAACGCTCCCATAAAAGTAAATGAAACACAAGCGGACGTTTTCTTTTTTTGGGCACAGATGTGATTAGTTTGGTCCTGATCCAGAGCCTGGGAGAGTGATGATTAGCAGTGCTGAAGAGAAGGGCCGGGAAGTGTTTTCTGTAGGAAAGTGTCATTTGTGGAGCAAAATGTGACATCTAGAAGAGCCAACTGTGTACCTGTGCTTTAGGGATGGGTTCCTCCCCTCCCTGCTCTTGTAGCCCCGCTCTGATGCTGCAGCAGGAAGGTTGTGTCTATTGCAGAGTTAATTTTTCTGAAGGACCCTTGATACCAAGCTCAGCCCATCCAGCAATTAAGGCTACCCAAATGAGATCACAGGACAAAGAGTTTTTACATCCTAAAAGAGAGTCCTTATGCAGCGGCTGCAGAGATGGGACAGTTCACCCAGTGTCTGCTCTGATGAGCTGTGTTTGTCCCTCCTCCCTTACAATGTAGAGGCCAACAGGATGTTTTGCACAGAGCTCACGGCCTCCTGCACACATCCGCTGCTGTTGGTTTCTTATCTTGTTCTGAACAACTCATTTCAGACTCAGCAAAACCAGGAGCAAGGATGGAGTAAGTATTTCCTGACCTTGTTCATTCATGATGACACAGGACTCTTCCATTTTCCCCTTGGAAAAGGCATGGCCAGGAAAAGCTGTGCAGAAATCTGTCACAAAAATGCTCCCAAATCTTCTTCCATCCCCTCCTGGAGAAGACACCACTTGCTGGACAAGTTGGCCACAAAAGGCTGATGGGATTCCATCATGCCCCTTGTTCCCTAAGGCAGAGTGGCCACAGGACCACTTTCTCCATCTGATGTGGATTCATAGTGAGAAGCATCACCAAATGATGGGTCTGCTGCCTGGCTTTGCAGTCCACCATCCTTGTGCCATGATCATAAGAGGGAGGCCAAGGAGAGGATGTCCCACAGAGCTGCCAGGGTGTGGGGCTCCAGCCAGGCTGATGGCTCCCTGCAGCACTCAGCTGGACCATGCTCTGTGCCCATGGGCCTAGACAGAGAAGAAAACCAAGTGCCCTTTGTGCAACCAAAATGAAGATTATTTAATCATTGTTTGTCCAAGTTGGTATAAAGGCAACATTTTTGCTAAGGTGGGACAGCATTGCCTACTGGTGGTTCCCCGTGCCCTTTGTGCAACCAAAATGAAGATTATTTGATCATTGTTTGTCCAAGTTGGTATAAAGTCAACATTTATGCTAAGGTAGGACAGCATTGCCTACTGGTGGTTCCCCATTGCTGCTGTGCACTTCATTTGGGGTGTCTCCCCATCTCTAGGAGGAGCAGAGCAGGCTCTTTGCAACCCTTAAACTTTTGGGGAAGTTGGTGGTCAGAGCACAGGTGGGATTTACTCAGCCTGTGATGGTGTTTTGGGGATTGCAGTTAGGGTTTGAAGCACCATCCCATGGACCGAATCTGACAGCTGTGTTCCTGGTGTGCTCTCTAGTATCTCCTAGGCTCTTCTGAACTGTGGGAAAGCATGAAAGTAAAATCCAGACT
>NW_010327084.1:7978-8198 GCF_000700745.2 Antrostomus carolinensis | reverse complement strand
CGCCCACAGCTCTGCCCTCGCTGCGGGTGCTGCAACTCTCTCGTCCTCGTTGTTGGTGCTGGCCGGGGATCCCACCACTGCTGAATGCAGCGTCCTTGTTCCTGCCTTCCAGCGCCCCGCGAACGGAGCACAGTTCTCATGTTTTCTTTAAATCCCTTTAAATCTGCACCACAGCGTCACCAGAGGAAAGCTGCACAGACTGGGCACTGCTGCCCTCCAT
>NW_010327084.1:7364-7623 GCF_000700745.2 Antrostomus carolinensis | reverse complement strand
TAGTGAGAATCATCTGGCCCACCCAGCCGCTCCATCCCACCCTGCCTGTGACCAGAGCCGTGCATCCCTGGGGCTGCTCACAGCCACGGGCACGCTCTGCGAGGCCAGAGAGCCCAGCCTCTTATCCAGCAGCAGGGACCGTGTTCCAGAGAAAACATGGGCAGTGAATCACCACTGTGACCCCTCAGTCCCCAGAGTTACAACAGGTTGCAGCCGCCCTGTGTGCACCTGCCTGGGCATCCCACCATCACTCACACGA
>NW_010327084.1:4307-6874 GCF_000700745.2 Antrostomus carolinensis | reverse complement strand
AAAGGGAGCCTGTGCTGCTGGCTCAGTAGGTTCCCTCTCATATTCAGAGTTCCCAGTTACCATCACGAGTCTTTCAGACTAGGAGCGGGGCCGAGCCATCTCCTCTACAGCTTCTCTAACGCTGTAGATTCTGTAAAGAGCTTTTCCCAGCTACACTTTTCTTATCCTTAACACAAACATGCCACACATTCCGTAAACATCCGCAGGCTCTTATCACACTTCGCCTCTCCTGGATCCTGTTCTCCCTCCGATCGCCTCCCTCATTCTTCTGACAGCACAGGAATTTCATTTTGTGTTTGCAGCTGGAGCAGGCACCACGCAGGCTCAGAACCCACCTGCTCCTCAGCTGCCAGGAGACCCCCCCCCCCAACTTTATTACCTCAGAGACTCACTGTTTTCCCTGCCCCACACCCTCCTCTTCCCTCACCTGTCAGGCCATGCAGAAGAGAGCGAACAGCGAGGGACAGACCTTGAAGACAAACACCGCAACGGGGCACTCGTGCCTCCTCTCTGGCGAGGACTGTCCCACGTCCCCCATTCCACAGCTCAGCAAGCCCAGGGATTCTGGTCTTCTCCCACCCCAGGTGTTTGCACAAATCTCCTGTCAACAGAAGTTCTGCCACTTCCTGCCAAAGACCCAGAACCAGAAAGTCCCAGAACAGAACCAGAAGGGACAGCAGACAGTCAGTTCAAAGATTTTATTTAACTGTCATAAAAGGAGAAGCAGACGATGATTCCAAACCTGTTAACCCGGGTCTAGGATTTACAGACAATACGCACCAAATCAAATTAACAAAAAATCTCTCTAGGGGCAGGGCAAGGGAGAGTTAGAGGCAAAGACGTAGCTACGAGAAAGCCACATGTACTTGGTCCCAGTTCTAATACGACCTCAACGTGGTAGGATCCAAATGAGGGGCTGTGGAGCCAGATCGTGTCTGCTCAGCCTTCAGGGGTCCGTGGGCCCCCGAGGGCTCCTTGGCCCCGAGCGCCGTGTCAGCGCAGCCATGGGTGACAGGCTGGTGGCTGCAGGCTCTGCTACGGGCACCGCGGGAGTCGAGTGTCAAGGCAATAAATACTGACGGGCCAGGCACAGATTTTAAAGGCAGAACAGATACATAAGGCATTAACCGCTTCTGAATACTTGTCCTTTGCAAGCTCTTTGTTGATCGCATCAGGAGAGCAGCTGCAGAAACAGACTAGTCCATCCTCAGCCCAAAACTGCCAGGAGGGCAGGTGCTGTCCCGGAATTTCAGTGCTTTGCAGCTACCTTGGCTGCAATGAGAAGTGTGAGGTGATGGCAACACTGGTGACTCCCGCACCCACCTGCCTTGCAACCCCCTCTGCGCCTTGAAGGCTCTGAGGCTGACAGAGAGTTCGGAGCTCTACGCCAACAGGGCCAGGGGTCCTGCCAGGCTCTCTGGACAGCGGGAGGGGTGGCCAGGCATCACCCAGGATGTCACACCACCCTCCCCTCTGGAGATGTCCCGTCTCGGGTGAAGAACGGACCAGCAGCAAAGCGGGAAGTTGTGAATCTTTCCTAATAACCCATGAGGGGCGTGACCAAGATGAGTGCCATGCCAACAAACAGGGGGAGGGCGGGTGGCATTTAAAAAGTGTAACAGGGGCAGGGCCCCCTCCCTAGAGGATACGTGTTACACATTAAGGCATCATGGTTACAGGGAACATCCACAAATGAAGCTGCCAGTGTCCCCAGGACACTGACTGGGTGGAAGGGGCAGGCCGGACATGATTTTAGCCAACAAATGGATTCAACAGCTGCCTGGCATCAAAGTTCTTCAGCTACTTGGGGGCAGTAGCTACCCTGAGCTGTGCACAGGAAAGCCAAGCACAGGATCCCACGCAGAACGTGGGAGTCTGTCCCCTTCAGCACCTCCCCGAATAAAGGAAGGCGAGAAGCAGCAAAGGGGCTGGTGAGGGGGCGAGCGCTCCCACCCTGCGCTGGGACAGCACGGCCCCGGGACGGGCAGCTGGAGACCAGATGCAGACAGCACGGTTTGGTCAATGCACTCGGTGATTCTCTGGGGAGGGGGCACGTTACAAAACTGAGCTCTCTGGTCAAATTATAACGGGGTGAAAGGTAAGAGGGTTCCAATGTCAGCACTTTGGTACAGGGGGGGATTTCTACGGTAGCCACTGTCTGATTCACGCTCTCTGGGGTTTGGCCTTGGGAAGGGCTAGTCCTTCCATTCCTTCTTGATGGTCAGGTTCCACTCCCAGGACAGGTGGTCAGTCTTATCATCATCTGTGAACTTGGATTTGATGTTGTAGCTGCCCCGGGCCAGCATGCCCTTAGGGGCTTCTTCCATGGGGGTCAGAAACTCGTACTCCTCCGCTCGGGGGCCGTAGCTCCCAACCATGTATTCGGTCTTGTCAACTAGAATGAGAAAGAGAGGTGTCCGGAGGCTGTTTAAGAGCCTCCCCTGCACGTGGGGCAAGGCTAAAGCAAATGAAAGGTTTGTTACTGCCACAGCAATCCACAGAGAAGCTGCAAGAACAGGAATGTCATCCACATCACCAGCCCCAGGAACACCCACACGAAGAGCCCC
>NW_010327084.1:3892-4237 GCF_000700745.2 Antrostomus carolinensis | reverse complement strand
ATGACACGTCAATCCCAGCGGTGCAGGTGCAGCCAGGGCCACAGGCTGCCACCCTGCAGCACACACAGAACCTTCGCACTTTGCCGTGGGCTCGGTGGCACAGAGGTGACTGCAGACTGTCCCCCCCATGAGGAGCAGTTGGGGCACCAGCAGACGAGCCCCCCTGGCCGCAGTGGAAGAGCAGAAAGCCCTCACACAAAGCAGCACCTGAGTCACAGAGAAGCACTTACTTTTCACACCTTTCCGGAACGTGTGCTGAATATACTTCAACCCTGACACAATCTCCCTGTTAACCTGCAGAGAGACAAGCAAAGACTGCAGGAGCCATCTCCCAGACACGCTGCC
>NW_010327084.1:0-3861 GCF_000700745.2 Antrostomus carolinensis | reverse complement strand
AGCACTCCCAGGGCTCGGGCTCTCCCTACGCTGCAACTGCAGCAGTCTGGTGTTCCACTTGTTCTTAATTTTTCAGATCTCAATTCTTACCCTAAAGGAGATTTTTATCCGGTATTCCACACCTTCCTTCAGCACAAATGCTTGCTTCTTGTAGCTCTCCAGGTCACCTGCAAAGAAGGGAAAGGGTTGCTCAGAGTCCTACAGTCCTACAGTGCCTGCAGCAGTGGCGATGGCCCTCACTGCCTGGACATTCTCACACAGCAGGATGCTCCTTGCTGCGCTGCCCACTCTACCTGGGGTGGGCAAGTGGTGCCTGTGAAAGGACACTGCAGCTCAGCGCTGCGGTTAATTCACGAATGTTCCTTTGCAGGCGTTTGCTCCGAGGCTGTCACCACCCCGAAGCTGCCGCCGTGTCGCTGCGCAGGCTGGAGGACAGCTGGCTCCCCCAGCCGGCAGCTCAGCCCGCTACTGAAGGGCTGTGGAGGGAGGGGAACCAGAAAGGCCTTTTGCTGGGACAGGCACGTGGACACTGGGCTTGGGGTACAGAACCTTCCCAGGGCCCGGGCACCTCGCTCTGGCTCCAGCACAAGGGCATTTCAGACGCAGGAGACTTGGCCAGCAGTGCTCCTGCAGGACCTCCTGCCAGGCCCCCCCCGCCAGCCCAGACCTCCCCTCGCTCACCTGTCAGGTCCAGCTCCAGAGGGCCAGGAGCAGTAGCACAGACCAAAGTCAGTTTGGTCACCACCACGTTTGGAGCATTGGGATCTAGAAGACAAGCAAAAAGGCTGTTGAACACACATCCCTAGTACAACAGCACAACTCCTTTTCCTTCCAGGGCACTTCCTGAAAGAGCAAGAAAACCAGCGAGAACATCCCCCTGGGCACAGGTCGGGGCTCCCCGCTGTCTGAGGCCCAGCCCAGGGTCTCCCCAGGAGCATCCCCCTCCCAAGGCAGAACGTGCCACCCCTCAGCCCCGCTGCCCGGTTCCAAGGGCCAGAGCCGGCGCGGGGGGAGCACAGACACGTGCCCTTACGCTCCCGGCTGCGCTCCTGCCGATGCGCCAAGAGCTGGAGGTGACGGACAGGACAGGGCTCAGCCGTGTCCTCGGGCTCACCTGCGCTCACGGTGACGGCACCCAGCAGCGCCTCCTTGTACTTGCGCAGGCTCTCGTCATCCTTGTCCAGCTCCTGGATCTCCTGGATGCTCTTCTGGGCAGGTGGCTTATAGTTGACGGAGTGCTCGTCCTCCTCGTTCTCAGCTGCGATCTGGGCCAGCTGCTCCGCTGTCGGCTCCTGCTCCGCCATCCCACCCGCGAGTTCCACTGGGCGAGGAGGAGAAGCGTAACTGCACCCACCCACTGCACCAGCGTGGGCTCCCTCCCAGCCCTGCAGCAACAACCAGGCTTCCCCAGGACCGCGCTGCCTGGCTCCACAGGCTCCCTCTCTGCCTTGGGCCCTTCAGGGGGTGTCCCCAGGGGCCTTCGGGGGACACAGCCCTGACAAGGGCCTGTTCCCCGCTGTCCCTGCGGGCTCCTCCAGTAGCCCACATCCAGTGTTCAGCCCGTGGAGGGCAGAACAAATTAAACCTCAGTGCTTTACTCATAAGCTGGAACAGGTAAACACCTCAAGCCATAGAGGAAACACTCCCCCTACAAGAACAACCAGCTGAGCCTTTCCCTTATAACGAACCCGAGCTCAGAGTGAGCCCAGCTCAGTTCATTCCCTACAACACAAGATTCCAGCGTAGAACAGGCCTCTGCCCCACCACTGGCACCACTGCCCGGAGCCTCCACTGCAGTCTGAGGGTCAGGGTTTGTAACTCAGTCAGATCAATCTGCTCTGCACCGGGTGCTGGATGCCTCCGAGGAGTGGAACGATCACCCGGCTCAGCTGATCTCACGCTCACTCCTGGTCACAGTTCTGTGTCACACGCGGCCAGTGAAACAGATAACGGATTAAAACCACGCACACGTCTGGCTGCGTGTCCTCAGTGACTCCTGACGCTCCACAGGGAGCACGGTCCTAAGGGCAAAGAGGAAAGCTTGGACCCTCGAAAGACTCAAAAACCTCTTTCGGGGACAGCTTTTGAAAGGCTTTTTGTACAAGCAAAATCTTTCACAAAGGATCTGCTGAGGGATCCAGGTGTTTCTGTCATTACCTGGCATTCCCACATCCTGTTCAATATTCCCGCCTGGAGCCCTGTGTACTCCCAACAACCGCCCGGCCCCACACTCTGCAACACGCAGCTGCCCCTTCTGCGTGGCCTTCGACTTCCTGGCACTGAGTATGGTGGAAATTTGTACTCAAAAGGCCATATAATCTCATGTCACACACAAACAACTGATTAGATTTCACGCTGGTGACTCCATATCAAACCCTGTTGCTACCTTTGTGCTCCTGTCCAAAAAGGCCCCCAGCCTCGGAGGCTCCCAGAAGTGTTGGACAAACACTGGCTCCAGCGTCCATTTCCTGCTCCATCCCCTCGCTGCAGCCCTTTGTCTCGCCTCCAGCCAAGATTCCACCCCCCAAGCACCACGGGCCCTTCTCACTCCCGACACGTGTGGCTTTCAGGGACCTTTAGAGAACTGCGGTCCCAAGTCACTGACTGCTGGTGGCTCCCAAACTCTCCACGACTGAGCCCTCTTGGGAAGCACCAACACAATGAGCAGACACAGGTGTGGCAGACGATCCAGCAGCACCCACACGTGTAGCCCTGACAGTGCTGGTCCCTGTCTGCGGGGGTACAACCTTCTGATTTTCAGACCAAACAGAGACAAAGCTTCTCACCAACGGCCAATCGAGCGAGAGGCCGCAGGAGCTGCCAGCCAGCCTCCCCCAAACACCCGACACTCCCTGGAGCCAGCCCTGCGCTCGGTGACCGGGCTGCACCGGGAACCGCGCAGCTCCCAACAGCGGGGCCGGGGCTGGACGATCGCTGGGCTCTGCAGAGGAGCAGCCTCAGCACTGAACACGACTGACTTCTGGCAGCTGAAACAGCAGCCGGTTTCTAGGACCAGGTGTCCCGTTCCATCGGTTGGAAATGCAGCAGTTTGGTCTCGCCCACATACAGGGCTCCCGCTCACTGATAACAGACGGGGCAGCAGCTTCCTCCCTCGCAGCACCAGCCCCCGTCGGCACCGGCCGCATCAGGACAACCTCCCGCAAGCAGGTATCTAACAAAAACCAGGCTGGAGAGGGCACAGGGAAAAAAAAACTAAGGAAACCCACCAAACCAACAAAAATCCAAATCCCCTGCTCTCTGGTGGCGTTCCTGCGCCTCCAGCCCTAATCCTGTGATCCAGAGCTAATGAAACACACCACCACACAGGTTAATTAACAACCACCCAGACACATCGGGTCTCTAAAACCCCAAAAGCCCAGTGGAGACAGAAAATGGCTCTTCAGACCAACACCAAGCACTGCTCCAACCAGGAGCCCCCTCCCGCACAGAGCGCTGCATCCCATCGCCGCGGCTCACAGCACCTCGGCTGCTTCTCCAGACACACAGCCAGAGAGGAAGGAGCCTCCTCAGCGCATCAAACCTCCTCTGTGGCCTCAGCCTCACCCTTCAGCCTTCTCGGATGAGCAGTTGTTAGAGCCCAGGGTCAGTGAACTAGAGCTTCTCCAGGTGCCACCACACTGCCCCACAAAGCACAGCCAGGGCACTTGGCTGCACAGGAGCTGCCCGGAGAGAAGACAAGGTCCGTGCGGAGCCTCCGGCGAGCGGGGCAGCCGAGGGGAGGGGAGCTGCAGCACAGCCCTGCACGGGGCTCGGCTCCCGAACGACACCTTCCCACTGCGCTGCTGCCCCGGGCCCGGGTGCCTCAAACCTCGGGCCTCTCTCCGAGGCCTTTGGAAGGAA
>NW_010327083.1:0-3597 GCF_000700745.2 Antrostomus carolinensis | reverse complement strand
CACCTGATTTGTTTCAATTTGCAGCTGTGTTCAGCTCAGCAGTTCCATGTTACGTTCAGATAAATATCAGGAGGATCCAGGAATATTACTTGGGATGAATGGAACCTTAAGATGGATGTGACTTAATTACTTCAGGGGAAAAGGAGGGGTCTAATTAACTTCCATAACCAACTTACTTTGTATTATAGAATTGACTCTATTGATCATTGTAATAAAATTCAAAGCCTTATTAAACTCATTTGAGGGGAGAATCATTGAAATGCAATGAAGATTAATTATAGAGCATAATGTTCTGTTAATTGAGTTTTTAAATAGTTTTTTGATTAACAGGGATATTATCTTTCCATTTGGGATGGTGTTTCATATGCTAGCAGGTTATCAAAATGGTTCTTTTAGAAACTCTCCCATGTTATGCTGTTTCTTTTTGTTCTTACTGTTAAACTAACTTTATATATAGAAACCCCCTGAAGTAAAGCGGGTTAATAAAAACCAAATTAATGGCAGTCTATTGGAATT
Organism: Antrostomus carolinensis; assembly: GCF_000700745.2. Classification (NCBI taxonomy): domain Eukaryota; kingdom Metazoa; phylum Chordata; class Aves; order Caprimulgiformes; family Caprimulgidae; genus Antrostomus; species Antrostomus carolinensis. The sequence goes on along the minus strand of NW_010327083.1, from coordinate 3,081 downwards.
GCTGTGTAAAGGAGAAAATTAAGATGGATGATAGGGTTGCGTATGAAACCTGGTGGAAGTGGTGATAAACTACTGATAGAGTCTCTGCCAGGAGAGAGAAACGAAAACACCATTATTCAGATTAAAACCACACATTCCTGAGGCCTCTTCCTCGGGACTTTGTGGCGCGGGGTGGGTGGGACGCCAGGAGGGGACAGGGATCTGTGGGGGGACGTTGGGAGCTGCCTTGGGTCTGTGGGAAGTGCTGGGCTCTGTGCTGCTTCTGGGTGGGGAAGGTCAGGACAGGGACAGTGTCACCTCCTCCGGGGAGGTGACAGCTTACCTCCACACGTGCTTTGTGTCTTGGCAGTGACACCCAGCTGGGGCCACCCTCAGGTCCCCGTCCCTCCTGTTGTGTTTCCAAGGGAGGTGTGGAAGTGCCAGGGTGTGGAAGGCAGCGCCTGGGCGCTGGAGTCAGCAGGGATGGCCAGGGCTGTTCACAGCACAGAGGTCAAAGAGGAGGAGGAATAGAGGAGCTGGTGGGGACAGAACAGGGAGAGCTGCTGCGTCCTTGGTGTTTAACACATTTCCAACTGCTAGAAGCTAAATTAATTTGGAAATTACTCTCAAAAAGTAACTGGTGGTCCCTGGATAATTGCCATATGAGCTGGGAAACGTAGGAGGAAAAAATCTTACATGGGAGCCTGCTCTTGGCTGGCTTTCCAGTGGGTGTGCAGGTGTGGGAAGGGGTGTGTGTGTCCATGCGTGTGCACGAGCGTGCGACGCGCACGCTGGCAGCAGGGAGGAGCGGAGCAGCCGTGTGCGGTGCTGGCCCGTTGCCGGGGCTCCGGTGCAGCCTCCCTCTCCTATCATTTCTCTGTTAATCCAATAGTTCTGTTCTGTTGTTCAACCACCTCCTTACATCTGGAATAAACGCACTGGCAGTTGTCTGGACTGGCAGGAGCAGAAGAACCAGGGCTCTGGGGATACAGTGCTGTGGTGACAGGTACCTCTTCTGTCACCGCTTCCAGCAAGTGGCAGGTGGGGACACAGTGGACTCATCACTGTTAAACCAACCAGATTGGCCTTGGCGTGTTGTCACAGGGGAGCAGCCAGTCGTAACCCTCTCCTCTCTCCTGCCCCCCCAGATAAGACTGTGAAGCTATGGAAGGTCAGCGAGCGGGACAAGAGACCGGAGGGATACAATCTCAAGGATGAGGATGGCCGTCTACGAGACCCCTCCATGATCACCGTGCTGCGGGTGAGTGTGTGGAGACCAAGGCTGCCGAGGTACCTCCCTCTTCAGGGTCTTGGATGAAAATTGCTGCCAGTGTCACCTGCATGCCATGTTACTGGTAGTGTCCTCATGATGTGGAAGGGCAGATACCTGTCGATGTGGAAGGGCAGAGGGGTACTTCTTGTCTGCGTGCTTTGGGTGGTGTGTGGAGGAGGGAGCTGCTGCCGGAGTGGTGCCCAGGCAGTGCCGGCTCTGGGCAGGTGTGCCACAGTGTGCCACGCTTCATCTCATGTCAGGGGGCTGCTGCCCTGCCCTGCCCAGCACACCTGTCCTGCTGAGGAGGCAGGTAACAAGCTCTCCCTTCTTGGGACATTCGCAATCGCAGCTTCTGCTTCAGGAACATAAGTGCTTTCTCTAGGTGAGTTTTCCTCCCAGCCTAAGGAGATTAAAACTGGTCTCCCAAGTCACATGTAAACACTGGAGGCTGCGTTTTCCAGTTACTGCAAAGAGGATGGATGCACAGAGCCCATCAAAGCAGCTGCCCCTGTGCCCCGGGAGCAAGTCCGACAGGGACGTGGCTCTGCTGTCGGAGCTGATTGCACCTGCCCAGGGCTCTAATTTGCTTTTCCCCAGTGCTGCCCTGGGACAGCTTTTTATCATCTTTAATTTGCATATAAAGAGCCAGCTCCCACCCGAGGCAGCACGCCCTGTTAATTCAATCAGAGCTCACCCCTCGCCCCGGAGCTCTGGCAGCGGGTTCAGGCAGCGCTGGAGACCCCATGTGTGGGCTCCAGCAGTGAGCGGGTGCCCCTCTGCCAAGGGGCAGGAGCTGTGCTCCCCTCTGCTTGGTACTCAAGCAGGAACAGACAATAACTCCTTTAACCCATGGGCCTCGAAATGACAAGTGTGCAGGAACTTTGTCATGACATTAATCAGACCAGACCAGCTTGTAATTTATTAACAGCCTGTCAGAACTTGCATTTTGAGTACTTGGGGGGTTTATATTTATATATATGAAATTGTTCTGCTGATTACCCTTGGCTCCCTTTTATGGCTTCCAGTTCCTCTGCAGATGAAGCCATTGGGAACCCCACACAGGTAGTTAATTCTCATCTCTGTGCTGAGTCGCTCCTGGTGGCTGGCAGGCATTTTTATTTACTGAGCAAGACAACATTTTATTTCATGTATATGTGTATCTGCCGTCATCTCTCAGGCAGCATTTCCAGCCTAATATGCTGTTACCTTGACAGCCTGTTGGAGGGGTGTGCTGGGGATCTGGATGGTCGGAGCTGAGGTTATCAACCTTTGGCAGGGCTGGGAGGCAGGTTTTGAAAAGGCGTCAGTGCCAAGGGGTGTGACTCCAGTTAGTGCTTCCTTCTCTGTCTGAACACACTGGAAACACCTGGGGATCACTGAGGAGATACTGGTCAGTTCTGCCCAGATATGAGCTGTGCTGCGGGTGGCTGTTGGCATCGGTCCTGTGCCCAGGGGCCTCCTGCCCACCCCAGCACACTGCTGGAAACCACACAAACAGCAAGTGCCAGGTCAGCCTTCTCAAAGGAGCAGTTTCTGAATATTGAATTATTTTTATTTCTAGTGTATTCTTTAAGAACATTGAATTTCTGGGGGAAGTGAAGCAACTTGAGAGTCGCGGATCAATGTGATGCAGATTTCTTTCCTTTTCCAACACAAACTGTGTAACCTCTTACGCAAAGTATTTCATTATGGGAACACGGAGTTTCGACATTTTGAAATGAAACTTTTTAACCTTTTGAAAATGCATTTGTATCTTTTGAGTTGACCTGGCTATCAGCTCTGTAGGTGCTGTGACATCAGTCCCACCTGCAGGGGCTGTAAGGTGGTCA
>NW_010327082.1:0-7251 GCF_000700745.2 Antrostomus carolinensis | reverse complement strand
CCCTTCCAATCCCTAACATCCTGTGATTCTGGTTGATACTTATCAGTGTTCCCCCTAATAGTGGAAGAAATTATGAATACTGTTCCTACTTAATTAATATAATTAACAATTTCACAAGTCATTATTTGGTCATTGTGAAATGAAAAAAATAGTGTGATCAGGGAAGCTGTTGGAAAATATGTTAATTTGGGTTTAACCTAGAAATCAAAGCAGTAGTCATGCTAAGAAAAATGTGAAAAACCCATGATGTATGTGATATGGAGTATATAAAATACAAAATTTGTCTCCCTTGTTCCTTGCACCTATAACAGAGATCAAAAGACACAAAACTTGTTTTTATTTTACTACCTGTTTTTATTCTTTTTTTTCCCTAAGCTTTTAAATTGGAATTACTTACAGTAAACTTTTAAACTAGTTTTTTGCACGTTTTCTAAAGTTATCAACATACATGGATTGCCAATACAATTATAGGGCAGCAAGAAGAATGCTATCCTACCTGAGAACACAGGAACTGAGAAAGCAAATGAGATGTTCTCATGCTTTATGCATCTGTTTCTCTTGGTGCTTTTATTGCTTCTACATTGCCTGAGGAAATGCTCATATGGCTCCTCTCTCAATCTCTGTATGAACCAGTTGTGTTCTGGGGCTCTTTGGCAGACGATCCAAAGTCAGTCTGTGTCTACTGAAATACATGCATGAGGACTTATCAGATTCCTGTAGTTTTTGGGCAGATGGCTAATAATCCTGACAGCTTGGTCGTTAATTTTTTAATTAGAGATAAACCCAGTATTATGTAGCAGAGTAACAGAGGATCCAGCTGTATTGTTGTTTTTTGATCAGGTTGTGCAGTAACGGGATTAACCAACTCTTTGAGAAATAGTTGCTCTGCTAGTATATATATGGTTAACTGGGTGTCCCATAGCTTTAAAATAATATTCAATGAACCTTCTTTTTCTTCCAGCACTGCCTTCATGGGGGTTGAACTACCCAAAGAGCACAATGCCATCAGAACTCCAGGAAGACAAATGTCTGCTTTTATCTTTCTCCCAACCCTAAGCTTTAGTTGATTCTAGATACATCCTAATATCTGAAGGTTTCTTATGCACAGGTTTTTTCTTTCTTTTACAGATACATGGCCATTATTGATCCCTTGAAACCTAGGCTCTCTGCAACTGCTACCAAGGTGGTCATTGGGAGCATATGGATTTTGGCTTTCCTGTTGGCCTTTCCCCAGTGCCTATACTCCATAACCAAGGTGATGCCTGGGAGAACTCTTTGCTATGTAGCATGGCCAGGTGGTCCAAAACAGCATTTTACGTAAGATTTTGTTCTTTTAAACTTGTGCATGGCAGTGTCTACACTTGCAATGGACTTGGCAAAAGAGTACCATGCAGGTACTCTACATGCAGAATAACTAAAGCATTGATCATTGAGAAATGTAAAGCAAGTTTTCCAAGCTAGGAAGATAGAGCATTTTAAGTGATAAGTGGAACACATTTATTCTATTCCACTTCTACTAGTGTTCTCCATCCCATGCAATGTGTTTACCATCATTGCTTCACCTATGATGCCTACTTGTATCCAGACAGAGATGGTCAGAAATGGGGACAGAACATGCAACTGAAAGCAAGTTTCCTTTTCATCCTAACCAGGAAAACAAGTATTTCCAGCCTCTCCTTGTCCCAGTCATATTTTTTTCTCTGGATCCCTTCATGAGAGTGTTGGATTTTCCCGCTTCATTCTGTTACACTATCATAATTACTTATCTCAGATACCAGTCCAAATAAGAAAACTGCAAAACATACAACTGGTTCCAGTTTCTGAAAGCGTAGAATAGCAGTCAATTAAATTGTCCCTCTGTCAAAATCAGGAATAAGTTGCCTAGCCATAGAAACATTCTCTGCCCTTTCATGTCTTCATTGGCATTTAAGATGAACACTGTGTTCAAGGGTGAAAGGCCCTGGTCATACAAAATTTTTATCACTTTAGGAGCCATGGACAGATACATCCCTTTAGGGCAATAAGGTCACTCTCAGTGATGGCTGGGGCTTCTTTACTGATCATTCACTGGGATTTTATTTGAAGATGGCATTTAACTGGAACTAACAGGGGGCAAAAGGGTTGGGGTTTTTTTCTGTCCAGTCCTTACATCAGTGGCAACAACTGTGTTGCCTATGTGCAGCAGATTTGCCATATGAAGTACATTGGGTAACACAGGACACTTATCAGGGCCTTTGTATAAATATACCATTTAAATACTTATTTTCCTTTTTCATTTATGGTCCAGACTTGAGCTTAAAATGCCTAGCTTGCCCTTAGGATATTTGTCTGTGTAATAATTATATCAATTCAGCTAGCTGTGGACAAACATTCCTTATTCTGCAGTCACTAATCATGATAACTATAGTCATTCTCAATTTATGCTAGTGTAAGTTCAGAATCAGAACTAGAAACCCCATAAAGCACTTGAATTAAACTGTAAATAAATTTGCAATGCAATTTAAGACTTTCAAAATGACAATGAAAACACCAAGGATTAGCCAGTCGCTAAAAAACATGCTTTGTGCTTCAGTAGCACTCTTGACTTCTAGCAGTCCATTCCATTGATATGGCTCTTCTGAAAGCACTTATGAGCTTAATACTTTTTAATTGCAGGTATCACATCATTGTGATTGTCCTGGTCTACTGCTTTCCACTGCTTGTCATGGGCATCACTTATTCCATAGTGGGAATTACCCTTTGGGGAGGAGAAATACCAGGCGACACATCCAACAAATATCACGAGCAGCTCAAAGCTAAGAGAAAGGTACTGTTCTATTAAATCTCCCTATGTGAATCCTGATAACATCATCTACAATTTTGTTGCAAATTATCACAGTATATTCCTTCAGAAACACCAAGCCACTTGAAATAACAGTAAAGAGAGATCTACTTCAATAAAAATTTGATTAAGTTTGACAAATTGTCTTCTGTGCTTACTAGCTGTTCTTTTTGTAACTTTACTGTTCATCACTAAATAAAGGTAACATTTGGATTTTAAATTCTAATTCCACATGTAGTTGCATATACTGTTTCTAATATGTGGAAACTAAGCCCAAATATTGAGCATTTACAAGGTTAAAATATTGAGTTTTGAACAATGGGCTAGCAAACTATTAGTTCCTTTAGGCCAGATTCTCATCCTACTGAAAGAAAAGTGAACCTTGCTGTAATTTTCAGCAGATTAAGGCCCATGCATCTCTGAGATGAGTGCTGATCGGCCTGCTCATATTGAATAATTTAGGTTTTCAAATCAATAACTTTTGGTGAGAAATGCAAAATATTTTTTCCCCAGTTCTTTTCTTTCAATCTTTTTTGCTGTAAGTATTGCTTACTCTAACAAGATTATTGGTTGTTTACAAACTGATTATTGATTATTTCCAGTTCAGTTTTCATGATGTTGCAGTGGCATGAAGATTTCTTTTATATAACTTTTTTTTTTTTCCTTAACATAACTCTTCTTCTTTAATAAGGCGGCCCTGTTGTTTCTGACATTTTTTTCATACTAAAATGCATTTAACTTTTCAGATTTGGAAAAATGGTACCCAAACATGGACTTCTAACTCACAATGATGAGCACATTTGCAATTGCTCAGTTTGCTTCCTGATACCGTGGCTATGTTTGAACAATGGTATATGCTCCCACACTGTAGGAACAGCAGAGTGCAGCATATTGGGTCCTGAGACAATAGTCGATCTTCTGCAAATACTGGAGAACACTGTTGTTTCCTATTCTTTCAGGACACTGCCAGGAATATAAAAGTGTTTTTTCCTCCACATACTACACAGAAAAAGTTGTTGGCAGAGGATATATGAAAAGAAAGATTAGGATAATTTTCTCATTCATACATCTTCAAATTCCTAAGGGAAAAATGCAAAACTTTCTATGGCAAGTTTCAGCTGTCAGAATAGTAAACATGACTAGATAGCTTTACAGTATGATGTGCAATGCCTTCTATGAAACCAAAAGTGTTATTTATTTTCACTTTTACATAGCTTTTTGAAGAGGGCAAAATGCTAGCCTCTCTTAAGGAAGTAAAGTGCAGTTTGACTAGTATTGTCACTACTATTGCCTTGTAACAGTTCAAAGTTTATTTGGAATGTGAACAGAGAGAAAATTATGAAAATCATAATGGAAAACTAACCAGTATGCTTTGCATATTTGCCCCAAAGTGAAATTATTGGACTAATTTTCAGGAATGCTGAAGGCACTTCAAAATATCAGCATTTCACTCTTTAACTTTATCCATAAAAGTCCAACATTACCATTACAGTCTTTGTCATGCATGTTGTCACTTACCCAAAAGTATATCTTCAGAGTTATGAAATTACCTTTCCTACAGAGCATAAGCAGAAAAAGACATCACTGGTCAGTTAACTGTTCTATTACCAATACTTCCCTTTCGGCCAGGGAAAAAAAGAAAGCAAATACTCAGTGGAGGGTGCCCAGAGTCTGATTGTAAAGACAAACCAAGGAACTGCTTTCTGTAACAGACAGTTTGCAAAAGCAAATGTGAAAAGAAAACTATTAAAAGCTAACCTGGAGAGCCAGGAGATAAACATCTTGTGTCACAAAAACTAAAGGTCTCTGAAGAGAAAATCTGGCTTTTATCATATGCTTCAAAAGGTCCATTTAAATCCTTTGAATTCTTTAAAAACAGCACCTCTTTAGAATTCTAAATATATGCAAGAGACAAGGAGTAGCATTCTTAATTAAAGGATTTTAAACTTGAGAGTACTGGAATGCATGCCTTCAACACATGCAACAAGGGGATTAAATTATGTGCAGATATATTGTAACTGCATCAATGACTTTATTGGCAGAGCTCCATGACAGCTCTTCAGTTCCACTGCTGTGGTCTCTGTCAGGATTTATGAAATAGCTGGTATTTGGAAAGATGAATCATAATTGGTCATTCATGGAGATGAACTAATAGACTGGAATCTAAATAAAGCTATCACTCAGCCTGCCTCTGATAACAGAGATATTGCTTTTCCTTTATTCAAACAAAGAAATTTCTTGCTGTTTAGCCTATATATCTAGACCATATAAAGTCTGTACTGGCTACACTTATAATGAAGGAAAAAGATAAAATAGCTGACTGCATGTTTCATACGAATGCAATGATACAACGCAAAGTATGTTTGATTAGGATTGTTTGAAATGGTATTTAATGTTAAGAAGATAGTGAGCAGTTTATGTAAGACCTTTAAAAGAAACTATGTCTACCGAGAAAAATTTGAAGCTTGAGAAAGTTGTTAGTAGTGAACAGTCTCATCACTTCATATGTGCAACTGCGCAATGTACCCTGAATCCTTCTGAAAGCAACATCAAAGAACAAAAGATTCAAAGAATTTCACAGTACACACTACATGTTGGGCAACACAAAGTCATACTTAGTATCTTTAAGGGTCAAAGACCTGGAATTTTTTAGAAATTCAGGACTGCATGAGACTACTACCACTACTTGTTTGTTTATTTGTTTGACAGATCAAATGTCTCAGGGACTGACCCATTTAAATTTGCCTGACATCAGTCTTTTGAACTTCTGAACATTCACTGCATGTGGGGCCTTTGCAGCCGCTACCCCTTCTTCTTAAAGCTCCTGGCATAAGACTGATTGATGTTCAGCTGAACATCAGTTCTTCTCCTTCAATTCCCATTTTCACAATATGGAATTATAGTTTCAATACCATCATACATAACTGAAGTTTATATAGGTGGCTCATAACGTTACTCTAAGTTTTACTAGGCCAGTGTTCTTTATGCTCAATGCAAATACTTAGAGACTTGCTCTCAGATGTTGTCTCCACATTGTTTTTATCTATCTAACCCTCTGTTCCAATCCCTCTTCCAACTTTACTTAACCTGTAATAGGGAATAATCATGTATTGTGAATAAAATCAGTACTGTACTTTCTCAAGGGAGAAGCACACACGCCCCTTTGTGTATGTTTGCACAGTTTCTGGAGTGGGGACCTTGTCAGTGTCTAAGCAAAGTGCTCCTACAACACCAAGACAGTCATTTCTGTCTATGAAGCACAAGTACAAATAAATTACAAGGTGGAAACATTCATGACCCATGAATAAATAAGTGGTGGGAAAGGCATGATGGCAATATAAGTCTCTCCTATAGTCTGCTATTACATGGCCAGTTTGGATGAGCTGTAACCCAGATGCCTTACCCTGCATCTGTGTGATACAGGATTTGGTTCTTTTTGCATACGTAACATGAAGTGAATGTTTAGACATATGTGCAGCCTTGGTAGAACGTTACCTGAATAAAGGCCAAAAAATTACATGATTATTACTGTCTGGCTTCTAAAAAACATTCACAGGTGACGATTCAATGTAGACTAGGTTGTCAGTTGTGAAGATTTGGCTGTCCCTTAAAGTCTGTAGTACAAAGCTGTGTGGAGTAGTTGATTGCAGCTGGTGTTTTTAATGGAATTTAGGATAATCAAATTAAATTGACTTTCTGTGATATTAAATTGAGTCCCTTATGCCATTTTGAAAATGGAATATAATATGTAAGTTATTGGAGACTGGAATGATGGATGGGCTACTCAGTAGATAAGGAACTGGCTGGATGGTCGCACTCAAAGAGTTGTGGTTAACAGCTCAATGTCCAAGTGGAAACCAATGATGAGTGGTATCCCTCAAGGTTCAGTACTGGGGCCAGTGCTCTTCAACATCTTTGTCAGAGACATGAACAGTGGGATTGAGTGCACCCTTGGCAAGTTTGCCGACGACACCAAGCTGAGTGGTGTGGTTGACACACTGGAGGGACGGGATGCCATCCAGAGGGACCTTGACAGGCTTGAGAGGTGGGCCCGTGCTAACCTCATGAAGTTCAACAAGGTCAAATACAAGGTCCTACACCTAGGTCGTGGCAATCCCAAACATAAATACAGGCTGGGTGATGAGTGGCTTGAGACCAGCTCTGAAGAGAAGGACTTGAGGATGATGGTGGATGAGAAGCTGAACATGAGCCGGCAATGCGCGCTTGCAGCCCAGAAGGCAAATAACCGTATCCTGGGCTGCATCAAGAGAAGCGTGGCCAGCAGGTCAAGGGAGGTGATTCTCCCCCTCTACTCCGCTCTCCTAATGTCCATTGATTTATTCCTTAGGCAGCTGAAGGTGTGACAAAAATACAACCCAAAGTGGCAGCTTATTATCATAGAATCGCCTGGTGGGAAAAGACCTCTGAGA
>NW_010327081.1:0-26275 GCF_000700745.2 Antrostomus carolinensis | reverse complement strand
GCTGCGGGGAGGTCGAACCAGACCCGCAGAGACACTTACTGCATGCGGGGCTATTCAGGGCACTGCGTGGAGGTAACTCTGGGTAGTGGAGACCGGGAAGTTTCATCCCCGAGTTCCCCTTCCACTGTTGCTCCCATCCATCGTTCCCTCTTAGCGCGTGGTTTGACAAAGTGGTTTTTTTCCTCATCTTTAAGCTGAGCAAGCTCACAAGCTGGTTGCAAGTTACAAACCTTCCAAGTTTGACAAAAAAATTCTTCTCTGGACTGGACGTTTTAAGACAGAAGAAGAGATTCCCTCAAGGATCCCGTAAGTGTGCTGCTCTTATCCAGGGGAAACATGGAGCTGAGGGAAAGCAGTGGTGTGATCCTGATCTAAAGCTTTTCCACAGAGTTTGAACCGGTCAGTTTTTCAATACTAAAAACTTGGAAACAAATTAGAGGGCAAAAGAATTTCCTGTCCTGGTTAGAGGTCAAGATGAAAAAATGTTCCTTACTGCAGTCCCCAGAGCCTGGGATTAAGAACTGGATCCATCTGAGGAGGTAGCCTTGGTTACATTTATGTACTGTGTTGTTTATTTTGCTTATTCCTAACGTGCAATCAGAGAAGGATGTTATTGGTCAACAATATTTTCTGTTTATAGCTCCCATAAACAGCTCTAAGGGAGCTGACTGTCACTGAATGATTACATCCAACAAATTATGATTTGTTATAGAATTTGAGGAACAATAGAGAAGGAGGCTGTAAGAGAAACATCCCTCACCAAGGAAAAAAAAGTATTTGACAAAGCCTTAGCTTCCCATTCTTATTGACCCACTGGACTAGATTATCTTTGAGGGTCCCTTCCCACCCATGCCTTGTTGACTCTGTGTCCTCTGACTTGCTGAAAGTTAGCATCCCCCAAGGGAGTCCATCACTGAACACATGAATCCACAGAATCACAGAATGTTGGGGATTGGAAGGGACCTCAAAAGATCATCCAGTCCAATCCAGGTGCTGGAGCAGGAAACTAAACGAAATTACACAGGAAGGCGTCCAGGCGGGTCTTGAATGTCTCCAGAGAAGGAGACTCCACAACCTCCCTGGGCAGCCTGTTCCAGGGCTCTGTCACCCTCACTGTAAAGAAGTTTTTTTCTCAAGTTTAAGCGGAACCTCCTGTGTTCCAGCTCACACCCATTGCCCCAAACCCTGTAATGTTAATTGCTACCTTTTTCTTAGGATGTTTGATGGTGTGTTAGATGTCTCTCTCCAGGAGAGTACTTTTTAGCATCACAGTATGTCCCTGTCTTGGGTGGTACCTTGAGTGTAAGCAGTGTGTGGAGCTTCATCAAGCAACAGGTACATCCTCTGCCTGTTCCTGGTGGTTCCTGACAGTTTCACTGCTGTTCGCTGAGATGGACAGTGGCTTTCCACTCTTTCACCTCTCTCGCGCTGTGTTAGTCCCACCATCTTCCCCTGGAGAAAGGTTCAGACATGTCTCAGAAGCTCTAAAAGCTATTCAGGTTGTCAGGTGTTTATAAAGACACATGCATTTGCCAGTCCATACACATACACGCAGACAAATCGCTCACTTCTGTGCGGTATCTGGCCTGCCAAGTGTGTGTCACCACGCTGCACTTTCTGGGTGAGCAAGGTCTTTTTTGAACTGTAAGATCATAACTAGTAATGCACTAGAAATTAATTGTGAGACATTCAAACTGAACTATGCCACTGCTTTAACTATTAAAAAAAAAAAAAAAAAAAAAAAAGAATTGCAAGATATAGTACCTGTGTACACAATCTAGCTGCTGAAGATGGTTTGTACTGAGGGTCAAATCTGCAGTCCTTATTCAAGGTTGTTGGTTTGTTGTTTGTCAGATTGTTTGTGTTGGTTTGTGGTGTGTTTGGTTTTTTTTAAAAAACCAAAACAAACAGTTGTTACTGACTTAAGTGGAGGTTTACTCAGAGTCTTGATTAAGGATGGAGTAGCAAAGGCCCTAATGTGCAATTAGGGAAGAACATAATCAGATCTGCTTTCCTTAAAGCAGAGGCAGAAAGCAGCGAGAAAGTGAAAATCTGCTTCAGAAGAGTTTTAATTAGTGCACTGTGAAATATGATTAGGCTAATAAGCCAGACTAATAACATCTATGATTTTGCTTTTGCTGCTCTAAATGGATTAGTGGATTAATGATTTTATGTGCTAGTCTTATGTGCGGCTTGTCTTAAAGGTGATGTTTACCATTGTACAAAACAAAAGCAGTTAGACTTGCAGGCACTGTCAGTCAGCTGCTGGAAATGTGGCATGCACAACACATGCATGTGTGTGTTGGCAGGGAAGGGGGTAGCAGGCACAGCTGTGTGTCAGACGTACCCTCTTCTGCTGCATTGAGCCTTCAAGAGAGGCACGGCAGCCCCCAGCCTTGGTACGTGCTGCCATGGGCAGAACTTCCACTATAAAACCAAGCTCTGCCCCATCCCACCACTCATCCTCTTTAAAGCTAAAAGTGTTTTTGGGGAAAGAGATCATTGCAGTATTTTTATTCATGACATAAAATAAATTCTTTATGCAACTATTCTTTTTATATATACATATGCATAAAACATTAACTATATATTATGTGTATTTATATCTTATAAATAGACAGATTTATACATATAAAGCATTCCCATGGGATATATGAAAGGCAAACAATGCACAGCATTATAATGCACATCTTAAAACCAGTACTCCCAGGTATAACATTTGAATCAGAAATGCTGAACACTTTGAGACTATTTTAGTGATACGGAGATTTCCTGTACTCCTGGTTCTCAGGGCTGCGCAGCCGACCACTGCTTCTCGGAAGGGAGGAGGGTGGAAACTGGAGCTGCACCAACGCAGCTTGTGGGGCCACATCATGCCTCTCCTGCAGCAACTACTGCCAAACACGGGGCAGTTTTCATTGCTTTTGCCTTTCATGACCAGCAAAAATAATCACCTAGATTGTGCTCGTTGAGGTGTCTGTTCCTGTATCACCGAGAAGGCTGACATCAGCTGCCCACTTTAAATAAAGCTGCTGCTTTTCTAAAGAACTGACTAAAACCTCCAGCTTGTAGCAGTACTAGCTCCACTTTAATCTCCTACCAAGTATGTTAAGCCTCTTGCCTACTGCATGCAGGATGCCATGGAGCATCAGCTGTATGAGGAGAAGCTGAGACAGCTGGGACTCTTCAGCCTGGAGAAGAGAAGACTGAGAGGGGATCTTGTCAATGTCTATAAATACCTGAAGTGTGGGGGCCAAACGGATGGGGCTGGGCTCTTTTCAGTGGTGCCCAGTGACAGGACAAGGGGTAATGGGCAAAAACTGGAACCAACAGTTCCAGACAAACTTAAGGAAAAACTTCTTTACAGTGAGGGTGATGGAGCCCTGGGACAGGCTGCCCAGAGAGGCTGTGGAGTTTCCATCTCTGGAGATGTTCAAAACCTGCCTGGATACTTTCCTGTGCAACCTGCTGTAGGGAACCTGCTTTGGCAGGGGGGTTGGACTAGATGATCTCCTGGGGTCCTTTCCAACCCCCACCATTCTGTGATTCTGTGATCTGAACAGGTTAAACATGACTAATTAATTTTTCGTTAATTTTGAATAAAAGGAACTTGCTTTCACCACATCGAGTTTGACGCCACATACACTTTTCTGTCTGTTTGAAATAAATAACCCCCCCTTAAATTTCTAGAGCTTAAAGTATGATTTCTATTTACCTGAAATAGTTAAGCTCCAGTATTTATTGCATGAGCAAATTTTTATTTTTCAGCTTAAAAAAACCCCCAACACACCAAAACCAACCAAACAAAAAAAACCCCAACAACAAACTAGCTTAAATCCATTAAATGTTGCTTTTCCAGTGGGTGGCACATAACCAGTCACAGCAAGCTGAAGATGCTTGGTTTAGAAGGGAATTCTGTTATTTTTCAATAGTGATGTCTACAATGTTTTGAAGAAGAGACGCTTCACAGGTTTCTAATGATTGAATTCAATAACTTTAATTGCAGGCCAGAGATGCTAGACAGGGCAAGAAACAAAGCTCGAGTTAAAGCTTGTTACATCATGATTGGACTCTCCATTGTTGCCTGTTTTGCAGTGATTGCCTCTGCTAAAAAGGTGAGTGCAGCGGTAGCTCGTCAATATGTAGTATCCTTAAAAATGATGGAATCCTGTAAAAAGGAGACCAACCTCAACAGCAGTGACTTCCAGCTGCCCTCGTTTTAGCTAACCTGTGGTCCTGTCACCCTGGACATGTAAGTGGTTGCTGGCTGTTCCAGAGATGGGGTCGCTTTCCCCGAGGTGCATGGTTACTCCTACTACACTACTCTGAAGTAGGTGTTTTACTTCTGCAGGCTGCGGCACGTCACGAGTCCTTAACAAGCTGGAACCTGGCAAAGAAAGCCAAATGGCGGAAAGAAGCCGAGCTAGCAGCAGAGTCGAAGACAAAGTAACTTTATATGAAACGCCAAATGTCCTTGTAGAAGCAAAAATAGCTGATGCTGAGTGGATAGTGAATTTCATCAATAAATGGAAAACTGTAGTACTGCACACACTGTAGCCATAAGGGTGGTTACAGGATCATAAAAAGAAATGGAGAGACTCTTAGTGGAGAGATACTCCATGTACTTTTTGCAAATTATTAAAATTAGAAAGTTTTGTGCATGATGAAAAGCAGCAATTAATTTCAAAGGAGATGAGGTAGTTTCCTAAGAGTACCAGTTCTAGGGGGAGCCAACTTTCCACTTTCCACTATTGCTCTTAAAAACTTTCTTTCAGGCTTATCTTGAGCTGTTACACAAATAAGAGTTCCTTACAGAAAAACCAGCTCTACATCTCAGTGAAAGGTTAAATGCAAAAAAAGACTGAGCAGTACTGAAGTGAAGGTATGAAAACTGCAACAAGAAGGAGACTGAGACAATTCACTTCTGCAATTCTAAACAAAGAACAAACTGTACTCAGCCAGAATATTACAAAGCTTATACACTGAGAGGGTTTGGAGGAGCGAGGGGAGGAGAAATGGCCTGATAATCCCACCAATTCTCAAGTCCTTATAAACTTCATGGCAATTCCCAAAGCAGTGGTCAGTTGTGCAGGGAGGGACAGGACTGTGATTACTGCACAAGTAGATGTTTGGTTAGATATTGACAAAACATGTTTAAAACCAGCTGTCTGTTTTGGTTTTTTTTTCTGCCTAGTTTTGCAGTGCACAAATCAGCCAGTTTGAATTCATTTACCTCAATGCAGGATTCAATTTGTGCTTCCTCGTTTAAGAAGCCACGCTTATCACAACACAATAAATACAATGAACATCTGTAAAATAGGTTTTATTGGTTTCTGCATGGTAATTGGGAGATTTAACATTCCATAATATTGCATACTACTCATGTGTCCTGTTACAGTAATAGGCCTTTGGCCTTGTTTTAAAGATGCACTATTACTATCTGAAGTTAGTGTAGGTATTTTAGTTTCCACACATTATATGACAAAATTGTGCCATAAGTAACTGAAATTTCTCATTCCAGATTTCAGTGAGCTCTTGAGGTCACAGTTAAGCTTCACATATCAATTTGCAGACCTATTACAAAAATCCTCAATTGTAAAATTTAATAAATTGAAACCAACTAAGAACTAACTGTGGAGGAAAGACAATAGTGCATCTTTTTAAATTATTTTTCATAAAGACAGACCCAACAATAAATATTTTCCAGTTGCAATCTTGTTCTACAGCTAGCTTATTTCTGTGACAACATTATTACTATTTTCTGATTGCTGTTAGCAACGGTGTTTAAAGCAAATACTAGAAAATTAAAAAGCTGTATGAACCAATCCTCAGAAAAAAGTGCAATGATGAAGAAATTAGGTATGATTCAGTGTATCAAGACTAGGGAACTAAAAAAAAAATAAAATCTTATGCTTTGCATAGTTGCATAGAGATTTTCTTCTCACAGTTGCGGTTTTTTGTTTTTGTTTTTTTCCTCCACACTGGTTTCATCTGTTTAGGCAGCATCATCATATTCACACCCCTACCAGTGAATAACTACACCAGAGCTGACCTTAAGCCATCATCTCTGGTTTTACATTGTTCATTTCTGTGCTTTTAACAAAGTGTGATGTAAACCCAGTGATCAAATAGAAGAGGCTATCTTGTATGGTTATCCTTTAAAGAAGAATTTTCATCATTATTTTTCTCCAATTTTAGAGTAGACCAAGTGTTGAGTTTAAATAATGGCTTTCATTAGCCAAAGTCCATCAATTTTAGTTCCCTTTTAAACTGTTACATTTAAATGTATCAGAGGCATGAAATATAGTTTATCTAAATGCATAAAGTGCAGTCACTAACCATTCACACATATAGAAGAATATATCCACAAAACTGAAGACATTCTTTCAAAACAAATATAATACTTTAAACATCCTCTCTTTTCTCCATTTATAAGTCTTTTAATCAAGACTTTTATAGTTCAGATTTGGTTAAAATTAGAGAGGCTTATAGATGAAGTTTTTACAGGGTTCTCCAAATAAAAAGCAGGCACAGCTGGTTATGTTATCAAAACAAGGTTGTTAGAAGCAATGGAATACCCTGTTACCTGAATAATTTTCTTACACTAGAAGAACATTGAAATTCAGCATTTACTAGTAATCCTGGTAGGTTTCCGTGATTGTTACCCTGTACTTTGAACAGATGGGGGAAGGAAGGAAGGTCAGTATATGAAAACCTAAAACTATGAGAGTAAAAAGGGCACAAATACAATCATCTAACATTACATGAAGATTTGGCATCTGTACTCAGTATTATCACACTATTCAAAATTGTTGTATGCTGTACAAATCTAGGTTTAAAGTGTCATTTGCTAAAATATCTTATTATTTAGAGTTCATAAAGTAACAGCACTCCTATATACATTTCTTACACTTCTATCTTCCACTAAAAAGACTTCAAAAAGAGGTTTCTTCCCTCTCAGTTACATCTTAGTCAAAACAGACTATTAATCTTAGAAAATCCACTTCAAGTCCCACATTCAATTACATTATCGTATAAATTGCTGTAACATCAAAGTGAAACATCTTAGAATCTTAACTTGCATGTAAAAAAAATTCTAAATATAAAATGGTACTGTAAATGATACCACCTTTAACCTGTATTTTTCAGTGCATTAAAATATTGTTTAATGACAAGAACAGTGCCATGGGTTAAGTAATTAGAAGTTTAAGTTGCAACTTTTTATGAAGCGGGAAATGCTCTCATATATCAAAGATTTTATCCTGGAGTATGTTGGTAATAGATTACTTACAGGTAAAAAAAAAAATTAAAAAAATCATACTTTAGAGTTAACTCAAAGTGTTAATTTCTCCAAACGAGATATACTACTAAATATGGCAGAAACACTACTTATATGCAAGTCCAAGCAGAGCATACATTTTTCTGTATTCAAAATTGTTAATGTAAATATTAGAATTCTATTTCTTTTAGTGTTTAACAGCAAACACTGTATATTGTAGAGCCTAAATATTTAGATGACAGTCACTTCTAGTTAGTTTTGGTGCCCGCATACTTAATGCTATTTACAGTACAACAAACTTTTCCTTCAACTGGAAAGGAGTGATTCCCTATTCATTCTTCACTGCAGTATTTCTATTGTCTTATCAAAAGAAAACTGAGTTAGTTAACAACTTAAAGAACAATTCAAGTGGTGGTAGCATATTTGGTCAAAAAAAACCCCCAAAACCAAACCCAAACCACAAACCAAAAAACACCTACTGTCTGAACTTCTAGGAAGCTACTGTACTAGAAAGGCAAACATTGCAATGTTTCTCAAATAAAAGTGGTATTACCACCTGCTTGGTGATTCATGCAAATCACCATCTCTGTCATTTGTAATCACAATATTCTTGTGGTAACTACAGCAACTGCTTCCACAGCAAAGTATTGTATTTGTGGCTGACTTTTAATGCCATTTAGCAGCTTTAATTACAGAGCCAACATCAAATGACCAGCAAGCACTCTGCTGATTTCAATTTGAAAACCTCTGAAATAGTCCTCTTCCCACATCATTCAGAAAAAGCTTTTTCATATATTCAATATTATATTAGGTAATTAGCATTATATATGTATATCTAATATGTCTTTAAATACATTTTATAAATAAATTCCAACAATGTGTTGTAAAGTAAGTACTGCATAAAAGTTTCACAATTTAAATAAATATTTTTCACATTCCAATTCAGCTTCTTACAAGCTCATCTTTATTTCATGCCTTAGTTCTGAAGCAATGTTTCTGCTTCAATACAAGAGGTAGATTTGATAAGAAACTGGGCAAGTCAAGCCTACTGCCAAAAATGCAACTGTCCGTAACTGTATTGCTGATATGCAGTTTGAGACTATGTGAAAAATTCAGAACCACCACCTAACATCCTACCAGGTCTTAGCTTAACAGTTCTTGTTAAATCACATTTAATGCTTTGCTTTAGACATGATTACTCACAGTTGTTGTTCTGTACATATGATATAATGAAAAACACAAATACAAAACAAAGAACAGTTGTATCTAACACAATATATAAAAGTGCATGAGCTGCTTCTTCATCTATTTCTGCAAAACATATTCAACTTTCCCTCTAACTTTGGCCATTACAGAAAAGACCTCTGGGGGAAAAAAAAAACCCAAAACCCTAAAAGTGTTTACATCTTATGCCTGTCTTCACTTCAATAGTTTACAGCTGAAAACCCTCCATTGGAGCCTCCTGCTGTTGAAATACAAACTGCTGCTGACTTGCATCCACCTGAGGTGCAATACTGGAGTCCTCTTCTTCAACACCAAAGTAATGTTCTATGAGTTCAAAAGCCTTTTGGTAGATCTCTTGGTTTTCATGCCTCTGAAGAAATTCAATTTTATCAAGTCCTAAATCCAAAACAAAACGTTTTTAAAAATTAGTTGCTTAGAAGAATCATGAATTCAAAGGAAAACAGCTTATAGTATGAAAATTCAGTGGTACTTCTTAGATAAAAATCTGCAACCCCAAATGATTCTCAATTCATTTGGTATCACTAATTCTTAATTTCTTAGTTCTTAATTTCCTAACCCATGTATTTCTAGTCTTCATTTTCTAAAGCACGGTCTGCTGCCCAAACTGATTTAAAACTGCACTAAAAGAATATCAGTTAAACTAAGGAGGAGGCTGTAGTATCTACAAAGAAATATGCCATGCCTACAAAGAAATTTAATCTGTATAGAATTAGAATAACATAAAACTGTTTGCTATAGCAATTTCCAATATCCTCATTTCTTTTCTTTTACTCTTCCCATCTTTCCCAACTCTAAATTCTGTCCCCTATTATGGAGTCATCACTGAGCAGTCTGGTATCTTTTTTTAAATTTAATTTTAAGATTTGAAGGTACTAGCTTTCCAAAGGCTTATCATTTGCAAGCTAGAGAATGTAACCTCTGCTCTGCTGGCAGAATTAACTGCTTGGCAGTCAGTTAGGTTGATTCAAAACTCCTTTTTAATTTTTAACTTTTTAAAATTCATTTTTCACTTAAGTTGGATTATAAAGAGCTCATATGAACCCTTCTGGTGACTAGAGGCCAAAGCAATAAGTGATGTAATCAGCTGTTACTGCTACTGAACTACCCTGCAGCTTCAGCAGCCTACACTTGACTGGTAAAGGAAAAAATGAACCTAGACATTCAGTAGTTGAAACTGCAAACACACTCAGAATCTGGAACAGAATAAGTTCTATTAAAATAATTAGTACCTATTCCTCTTACACATTAGATTGCAAAGTAAGTTCACCAAGTATACACTTAATTTTAGAAATGCAACTCTGTAGCAGCAAATTCACATCTCAAGGCTGCTTTACAGAAAAGTTAGTACCATCTAGTCACATATAATGTGGTCAACCAGAACCAAATTAGCAGTCTGAAACACAAACGTCTGCCAGTTTTGTTTTGTGAGAAACTATGAACAGATAAGTCTCCATAAATAATGCCAGATTCATTATGAGCTGTTTTTGATGCTGTTAAATCAAAAGCATCCAGTAAATTCCACAAATGTTATTTTAGTTTTGATACTCTGCCTTTAAAACGTGGTTTAATTCAACAAGTCTTGAAAGAAGAAACAGAACAAAATAGTTTCACAAATAAGTACAAACTTATTTAATTTTATGATCTGAAGTTGATTTTGCCATTACTGATATTTTACCGTGCTAAAATGTGACTGACTTTGGGAATAAGTAAAAAAACCTGATCTCACATCCCTGTTGGCAATGAAACTGTACTAGACAGGACTATATATTTTAAAGTAATAAACCTGTATTTAGGATTGGCTCATAAACTTACGCAAACCAGGGCTCCAACAGACTAGGACATCTGCGTGTTAAATATTTCTGAGAATGTTTCTCTAGAGGCACATTTCATAAATTGACCACAGACAAAACATCCACAGGTTTTCTGCATTTATGTGCTTTTCCCACCATGTTACCTTACTTAATTTATAATGCTTTCATGTCCACTTATGCTTAAAGTAAAAATTCTAATATTAAAATTACTTACAAATGGTTCACAATGGTTTTGTTTTTACAGCCTGAAACAAGGAAGTTCAGGTATGTAGTTTTACAAGAAGTAATTTCTTACCATATGCTTCCTCTATAAGGGCACAATAAGGATTAATGCCCATTCCATTTTGCTTAGACTCTTGTTCTCCAAGACGCAGAATATTTTCAAGTCCATTTAAAGCCACCTGTACTATTTTTGAATCCATCACAGTCAGGAGGTCACAAAGAGGCTTGGTACAACCTAGTGCTACCAAATACCTTTATAACAGCAGAAAAAGAGAGGGATGGGGGAAAAAAAAAAGGACTGATAATCCAGCACATTTATTCTGACACATCCATCTATTACTATCAGTCCTTAATTTTCCTAAAAGTAGTGGCTGAAACAAAAAATTTCTAAAATACAATACAAAGATAAGTTTTAGTATGACACTGAATAAATAATCTGATTTATCCTAATGACAAAATGTAATGTGCATATTCCTAACTGGAGTTTGGAATCTGTAGTCTTTTCAACTGCTTTTCACTTACGATCTTCAGATGGGTTTAATCAAATAGAAGAAAAAGTTTTAGCAGTAAGTTATTTTCTCAGGCATTTGGAATTTTGTAGTGGTAAAAATACCGAGTAAACATGTTAAGAGACAGACAAGAACACTGGACACTGCTCTGAACTAACATAGTCCACACTAGCAGTCCATTAAGAGATCAGCATTACCTACTGTAAAAGGACATAATTGTAAATACAGAAAAGTTACTGAGATTCTGAGTATCCTATTCCTTTTTCCAATTTTGCACAAAATTTTGTAGGATCTTTGGAAATCAGAACCTGTGTCCTTGTTCTAGTGTGCAAGTAAAACAAAGACAGTAATGTTTGCCGGCATCAAAGGTTGCTTAAATATAGTTTATTTAGTGGATCCAAATTATCCTGCAGTTAGCAGTTAGACAGTAGTACCTTGAGAACGTTAAAAGGGCTAAAATTTCATAGATAATATATTTGTGATGAGCAGCTACTTTTATGGTATTACACACATATTTAGTATTTCAAGATATTGAATTAAAATTTATTTTAAATATGCTAAATTTTAAGATGCTACATTATGTGTGCAATCAAAATAATAGCAAAAACCCACTAACGAACTTTCCTTACTTCTGATAACACTTACTGGTTATAAGAAAATCAGGACTGTTTACATTTTAAATAAATGAGCATGCACTTATTGCAAAAGATCTCCCAAATATGCTGAAAGAGTTATCATACTGCTTTCAGTTCTAGCTTCCAAATTATACACTGTCATTTTTAAATCCATTTACCAACTACTGATTGAAAGTGATAGCTATGCTGATGGTATACAGAGAAACTAGACAGTATTTTTTTCTAAGCATTCAAGAAATCCAATCTCTGCAGCATACAAATAGCAGCTGACAGTAAATTTTAATCAAATTCAATTTTGAAAACAGAGTTAGGTATCTGCTTTAAATGAACACTGATAGTGAGTTTAAATACATGAAGAAACCACTACAATTCCTGAAATCTCTCCACGGAGCTACAATCCCATCGCACAAGTTTTCTAAACAACTCTCCCAAAGTTTTCCATTTTCAGATGCTGAACCTGTTCATTAACTGTTGCAATTGCATTTGACAATACAGTATCAGCTCTGGAAGACAACCCTGTGAAAGCTTTAGGTGTAACACCGCTGAAACAAAGCGGTATTGGTCAATTTCTTATTAAGTCTACTGCATCTATTTCACTCATTTTTCTGAATTTCTACATGTTTAGTTCCTATATAGACAGAGTTTCAAGGAATCCCAGTTGTGTTTAAGATTTTGTTGTTACGTTTGTCAGGATTCAAATGCAGAAATAAGTGCCTTAGAGAAGATACTCGGGCAGAAAAAAATAGTAAGATATACAAACTTACCTGATCTGTTCAGGGGTTCCTCCTGACGTTGCATTAGTTATGGCCCACGCTGCTTCTTTCCTGGTGCGAAATTCAGCTTTTTGAAGAATTTCAATCAGTATTGGAAAAATATTTGCATCTATAACAGCCTAAGAGAGGAAATTATAATATTTTTTTATAAAGTTTTAGAAAGTTTTAATATACACAGAGAAAGAACGTTAATAACCTTCAATGCAAGAGTCAGTGATGCCTTCTGGTATCAAAACAAATAATGTTTTGTTAGAAGGTGCCATGCTAACTAAAACCACTAAGCTGAAATTCAGAACTATTCCAACACTGCACTGCTGCAGCCATCATAATACCCTCTTTGTTGATTTCTCTGTCTCTAGTGGACAGGACACTGCTTACTGGACAGGCCCATTTGAAAATCATATGATGTAAGCACTAAACTCAAGTTTTTGAATTGGAGATCAAGCCTTGGAACAATACTTCACTCTGTCTGTTTTACTCAGGTTTGCAGTCTCCACAGAAAGACTATGTCTATAGTTGGAAACTATACATAGAATAATACATATATAAATATATAATACATATTATCTATTTTAACTGACATCAAGAAGTAGTATTTTCATCCCTGATGGAAGCATGGGGAGGGCAAAAATAATATTGAAACATGTACTCTAATTCAGAATTCTCATTTTTGTCAAACAGAAGCTTTTTTCAGGTAACTCCAGACACCTGGAGCAATAGTCAGTATTTAGTAGTTTTCACACAACTCAGTAATGATGACATCATTCAGGTTTTTTATCCAAGCAAAATGTTCAACATTTCCAAATTGGTAGAATTGTCCACTTTTCATTGGACTAATTTGTGAAAGATGCTTTGTTTCAACTTTTTAAAAGGAAAATTGATTATTACTTTTACATTTATATTACAGTGTGGAACAAAATTAGAGACAATATAGCAGTATATGAGCCTCCCACAGGGCAAAGTAACAACTGTTGATATCAGATCTAAAAGAATATTTTAAGTATCCTTTCATTTGTTTTATAAACATCAGCCAAATCCCTTTGAGGGAAATGAATCAGTTTCTCTAGTACAAATTATGAAAGCTATTTTTAAAGTATAATTTTATGAAGTTATTTACAATAATCTTTCAAAATTTGTAAGAGAACATTTAAGTTAGATAAAATAGACAGTTAGGACTAAAATAAATAATGCAGAGTCAATGTAGTATCTACTTAACTTCTCCTTGTGAAGGAAAATCAAGTGAACTAGTGAAATGAAAACAAAACCAACTGAATAACAAATACGCAAGCTTTACCTGTATCTGAGCTCTGTTTCCTGCAGTAATATTAGAAACAGTCCAGCATGCTTCCTTTCGAATAGATTCCTTGGGACTACTAAGCAGGTGCAAGAGACAGGGTAATGCAGAGCAGTTTAGAATCACCTAAAAGAATTAGAGAGTTGAAAACTGGGGTTGTACAATATACATACATACATACAGGTTTGTGCAATATATATATATATATAAAAGCATTTTACAGACAACTTCAAAAGAAGTAGATTTTGCAACACTTTTATATTATACAAAGCATCATAGATACTGCAAAATTCGAGTGTTCAATACTGCTGGATTGTCTCTTCATTGACACTCCAATTTGAAAGAACCTATTCCCAATTAAGTTCAGACCAGAAGACTAAGGACAGCAAGACTAAAAAAGGCCACTTAAGGCTAGAATATGAGTAACTGAGAATAACAGAGAAGTGTCAATCTAATTTGTATAGTTATTTGATCATTTGGTTTTGAAGAGAGAGATATTTTCTATTTAATTCCTTAGCGAAATTCTCTCCTATAGAGCTCACAACAAATTATGCAGTTAACTTATTTCCTTATTTTCCCTCTACGCTAATTCTGTGAGCCTTTTAAACACAGTTTTCTTTAAAGGAGGACCTGTCTTAGTATTCTCTGCACTGCTTCAAATTCAATTAAAAAATTAAAAGATAAATCTTTAGAACAAATTGCATCAGTAAGACTATCACATACAAATTCAGGGACAAATCAAGTATGACTGATGCTTACAAGTGACAATTTTGACTGCATTTCAAGACTTAAAAAAAAGGGAATAAGAAATAACTAAACCCTCATTAAGGGTGGAAAATAAAGAAAGTTACTTTCACTGTGAATGGGAAGCAGTGTTCAAGGTACCAGAGAGGCACAAAGCAATCCACCACCTAAGAAAAGGTTGATTCTTGCAGTAATGTAATGTCTAAAACAGCAGTCCAAATTGACTGTCAAATTAACAATACAGATTTTTACAGAGCCTCTTTCACTTCAATATGCAGATAGATATCCGTACTAGACATGTTTTGTCACAATTAATTTTTACAAAATTCTGTAACCATTTTTCTGTCTGACAATTAATTTTTCTTAAATTAACTAGTCTTACCTGTGTTTGGATGTCATCCCCGGTAACAATATTTCCAACTGCTCTCAATGCAGGGGATACCACCTTGTAATCATTATGCCTGGAGACAAATATTAAATCGGTTGATATTACCAAGTGTTAAAGTATAATTTTGCATTTTCAGCAAACAATGGTTTACTTCATGTGCTAAGATTTTAATTACAGAAAATACTGCATTACTTCTTACACCTTCTCCCTCCCTATTTAGCCAAATTTGACACTGCAAGCCCATAACTCAATTGCTGCATCAAGGAAAGGACATCTCTACGGAACACCATATTACTGACTGCAATATTGGAAACTGCATCACTCAATAGCCACAGAACCAAAAGGGATGTTATTAGCTGTATACTAAAACTTAGCAGCCTCCCTTTATAAGACAGCTTTCCCCTTTTCTAAGTCAATAACCCTAGAAGCCAGTGCATGAAGCCCACATTCAGCTGTCTGAAGTGAGGGGGAAGGAAATCTACTCATTTGTCCTAAAGCATCTATAGGAGAAAAAGCAACCTCACCCTTTCCTGACAGCTGTACAAATGAGATTTTCACAGGGAACTGTGCTGAGCTGTCAGCGCTGGGAACTATCATCCCTGACATACTCTGCAGTCCCCATGTGAACACAGGGATTTAGTCTCCCTTTCTCAGAAAATAATGAACCATAAAACAAATATACTGGAACAGTTCAAAAGTGGCACAAGCCTGCCTCTGTCTGGACTTTATGAGTCCAAGAACTGCCTGCATTGCAACTACATCTCCTAGAAAGGTAAGAAAACAAAACACAACAGTGAAATAAAAAAAAATAAGCTGAGAAATTAATTTACAATTCAAGCTTGGTCTTCAGTCTTCACTTTTCTATGCCTCCATGTAAATGAAATCCTAAATTAAATTTAAAAGAATATAAAGGAATACTCTGAAGAAAACATTTTTCACTATCAACCTCAGGAAAAATCCCAGGAGCTAAGCAACCGAGCAAGCAACTGAAAAGTTTCAGACTGAATTCAGGTTCATCACTTCCCATAAAATAAATTTAGACTTGAGGTGAGGAAAAAACCCTGAATCTGAATGCATTAATATTAAGAGTACTTTAAGACATTTATTTGGTGAAGAGAAGACTTACATCAGCAGCTCTACCAATCTTCGACACACTCCGGAATCAATAACAGCTTGAATTTTATCATTGGGACCATCTGAAAGGTAAGAGAGGGCCCAGCAAGCATCTGCTAATACATCTGGGTCACTGCTAAATAATAGTCTTGATAAAACATTTAAGCAAGGAGCAACCTAGGTTAAAGAAAAATATTGCAT
This sequence comes from Antrostomus carolinensis, assembly GCF_000700745.2. Lineage (NCBI taxonomy): Eukaryota > Metazoa > Chordata > Aves > Caprimulgiformes > Caprimulgidae > Antrostomus > Antrostomus carolinensis. Next base: position 10,061 of record NW_010327081.1, on the reverse strand, counting down.
AAAATTAGATGGTTTGTATTTTTCCAAGTTTCAGAGAATATTCTGGAAAGACATAAAGGTACAAAACTATTTACTGCCAAAGCACATGAGCTCATTAATGAATTAGGACCTGATTAAACCAGGTATCCAAACTGTCGAACTGCATAAATTTTTATTCACAGCCTGTTTATTTAGAGATATTATATTGAGTATATAATTGTTCAGCTTAAATAAAAACCATCTGCTTTTACAAGTAACCAGATGATCAGGAATTGCTGATGCTTTCCTGAATCACTCAGGGAACAGAATTTCACAGTAATAACATTTATTGATATTGCTGTCTTTGTAGGAGTACTGGAGGTTATTTGTAATAACCAATTTACAACTGCTTTACCACAAAGAACTCAGCTAATTCACAGAGGACTCAACGTTCACTGAACCAAATCAAACAAGCAACGCCTGACTTCAGTTCTTGCTGCAAATATACTCTCTGGCCTTAATCTCCTACAAGTTCCACAGAGACAGAGGCAAATTAACTAGACCATCTTAACACCACTTGAGACCTGACAGGTTTCAGCTGTACAGCTTAGGAATTTCATATTCTTTGTAGAACTTAATTCTTTATCTTGCTAGAGCTATGCAATTCAGCCTCCTTTACGGGAGGAACTGGTGCTACTGCAAAGGGCAAAAAGCAAAGGAGCTATTCTTATGAGCAGTTGCCTGCAGGGCATCCTTTTCCACTGAAGTTTCAAAGTGTTTAAGCAGCAAAAATTCTTGTTTTTTTACTACCAGAACAAAACATTACTGAAGGATGTATCTTAGGCAGAGCACTTGTGAGGTGATCGATTAACTGACATCAGAAATCCCCCTTTTTTGTTAATATCTCTCCAAGAATTATTAAGTAGCTATAACAGCAATTACTACTCCATGGGTAAGCTTCAAGACATGTAAACACTTTCCACATTATCTTTAATGATCATTTGACCTCAGACTCCTCTACCAGAACATCCCATGTCCAGTTCCATCTTTTAACGTCATTAACCTCTGTCATCATAGTCTGAATTAACTGCATCTGACAGAGCAGAAAATGCAAAATTTTATTCCTGCAGCATCCACACGCAATCATAAACTAAAAATTAAAAAATAATACTTTAAAAAAAGCTTCAATCATAACTCCCATCCTCTAAAACAGATGTGGAGACAATACAGTCCCAAGGAGTTTAGTGCTGAATGTATCGTTTGTCCCTCATTTCATATCAGTGAAAGACTATTTGCATCTGACTAACTACACTCTCAAGTTTTTAAGTAATTCGATTTTATTGCTGACGGGTGTCAAAGTAGATGATTTTGTGCAGATACAACAGATGGACAAGACTGTGTGATTACATTAAAAAGATAAAATTGAGTTTATCTCCAGATTCAAAGATTCTGTGTGTTACTACAAATACAAGTTGTCTTCAGCTTTCTGATTTCTCAAAATGAACACTTTAATATACCTTACTGAAGTCTGGAGGTGGATTCTTTCCTCTACAGAGATTTGAGAGAGCCCAGACAGCATTTCTAGTTGTTGTAAGACGATTTGAATTTGTTAACAGTCTGTCAAAGAGAGACAACAAGTGAAAAAAAAAAAAAAATTCTTATTGGAAAGGTAAGTCTTTTTATGCCTACTGTTACCAACAGTACCTCAAATCAGGAAGAGAAATCCTATTATTGGGCACTAGTTTCAATTTATTTCTCTTCATAGCTTACATGCTGCAAATATTTTCTTGGAATCAGCTGAATCCAAATAGATTATTTTGTGTAGACATCTCATTCCCAAATCCAATACATGCATAAAGTAAACCACTGCTCACATAAAAAGTCATTCAACTAACCTTTTCTGAGAGCGTTCAGAAGGGGCAAGGCAATGCAACCCTCCCTAGATGAGTTGCTTTAACTTTGCAACTTTGATGTTTTCATTTAGAGAATGCAATTAATAATAATAAAAATAGTCCCATAAGAAGTTAGAACTTAAAAGATCTTCTAAAAAAGTTGATGCTTTACTGTTTTGCTGAATGGAATGTGAAAGACTCAACATCTGAAAGACCAGGTTCATGTTCAGATACACATCAAAATGTCTAAAACTGCTAATCCTTTAAATCCTCGTGGAAGGTAATCGCATTCTGCTCTATTATTTCAAGCTATTTTATAAAGGTTTTAAAGCATTTTATTATTTGAAGCAATAATAAATTGAACAAAATTTTTGTTGTGTGATTTTTTCTCTCTATGATGAAGCCACCTTACATCCTATTGTAAGTATACAGCAAATGCTGGAATGGTATTCCTAGTGCAGAGGAATCTTCTGGTGGAACACAGTTCATGTAGTAACTACTCTGCCAGCTCATCTCGACATGCAAACAGATAGATGGTAAGACTGGAGCTTGGAGCTCCTGGACAAAGGTGGTGAAACCAGCCTATTGCCCAGCCAGTTGGAAACACACGCTTTTAAGTGTGAATTAAATCATCTCTCACACCCTGTATATCCAGAACTCTGGCAACACAGAGTTTTGCACAATACAGAAATTTCATATTTGTGAAATAACATTTACCTCCTTTTACAAACACTGGAAAGCTTCCAGTCATATAGTAATTAATTAAAGATATGCATGAAGCTCAGGTAACCCAAAACATTAGTCATAGCAATATAACAAAAAAGAAACATTCTCAATTTGGCAAAAAGCTTGTATTCTTTTCAAATAAAATTTAAGGTGAAGTTTACAGTTATCTATACATGTACATGATATTACAGTATTAACGTACAATACTTACTCCAAGAGAGGTGGTAATATTCCACAATTTAAAACAAAGTCTCTGCATTCTGCATTATCACCAGCAATGTTCCCAAGAGCCCATACTGCCTTAAAAAGCAAAGCATCCAAGTGAATTTATAAATGCTTGTAAATCAACTTTCACAGATAATTTATATATCTTTACAGAAAATATTATATAACTAAAAAGCAATATCATTAAAAATATAAAACTTCAGAAGACTACTGCTTTCTATATTGCCATTTTGTGAACTCACACAAAGTCAATTACCTACACGTGAAGTCATCCTTTCAAGGAAATAAAGCCTTGTTAGGAAAATATGTTGATTCATGTGTTTTTCAATAAAAAGGAAACATGCATTCCTTTCAGTAGTTACATTTGCTCACTATGTGTGAAATGTTCAATAAAGTTGGCTCAAAGTTGCAAACAATGTGCAAGGAATAAAAGAGTTAAATCATGAACTTTCACTATACAAACTTTCAAACATGCTAAATAAGAAACAGTAAATTACAGCCTCTCTTAAACATACATGAAAAAACCCCAAAGCCAAACCAAACAAAAAAAAAAAGTTCAGGAAATGTTAATGAAGACTAACATAATAAGATGGAAGAGCAGAAGTATACAGGAAATAAAACCGCAAGATAACTTAGGGAAAAAAATCCACATTGTTTTCTTCTATATTCTTTCTATTATAGTTTTTTAGATCCTGTCCACCTGTAAATGCCGCAACAGAAATGAGGAGCTTTCTTCAAATTGCTCAATAACATGAAATAAAAAACAGGTTCAAAGAAACCTGAAAGAAACAGGAAAAAAAAAAAACAAACCCTCACCCATTAAACATGAGGGAAAAAATACACCGAAGGTAAATTTTCATTCTCCTGGAGCCAGATCAATGGGCTAGTAGGCCAATAGAGCTCAAAACCTCTCTAACCACACACACCTCAAAAAAGACATTTAAAAATGAATTTTAAGTAGTTATAAAACACCCCAATAAAAGTTACCTGTTCCTGTACATCTTCATGTTCTGAACTAAGCAACTTAATGAAAATTGGAACAGCTCCAGTTTCAATTACAACTTTGGTGTGTAGAAAAGTTCCAGATGCTATGTTTGTCAAAGCCCAAGCCGCTTCAAACTGTTGAGGAGCACAAAGACGACCATGTTAAACCACTCAGCAGTAAAGCTTAAATTACTGAAAAACAGTTTGACATGAGAGTTGCAGAGGTTAATTTTCCAACTTTTTTTTCCTTTCTACTGAAATGCAGTTATTACTACTATTGTACTTTCTATACAATAAATAATTGGCATTGACAAAATCTCTGTGTAATTAGCACCTTCAGTATCTAAACTATTTTTAGGTTTTGGCTTGCAGTACTAACTGTAAGCAAGATTTTGAATCTCTATTAACTAGTACAAACCCCTTCTATTTATATTAAGTTTAAGTAAATTCTTCTAGTATGAATGTACACAAGGCCTAAGTGACATTCCATGGGCTATTACAAGTAGACAGAACAAGTTACTCTTATCGTTAGTTACATATATTTCAAAGATCTAAAAAGGTTTCATGCAAGCCTTTCAGTTTCCTGTATTTTCTTCTTCTTTTCTAAGATTTCATCTGAAAAGTACTACAATATACTCAACACAAAACAGATTCTGCTCACACATCAGTGCTGATGACCTTAATGTACCACTCTGGAAAATCTCTAGAACACATTCTGCTTCCAAGTATTTGACCAGCTGACTACATAACCCTAAGGAGTGCTATGACATTCACAAGAGTCAAGTCACAACTTCAGTGGCAATAACTAACATTTCAGACAACTAAAATTTCCAGCTCTGGTAATTAAACATAATTAAATTTGGTTATTAAAAATAATAATCACATGCTTTCCAAAGCTGTTTTGGGGGGTTACTGATCCCATTCCAAACCCCCAGTCAGTACCAGCCAAACTCACTTGCAGAGTGTAATTCTCATTCCTCTCCAGAAATTTCACAAATCTCTGTACTACTCCTGGTTTTTGTATGACTTCATCTATAGGTGGATTAGGCTCTAGAGGATAAAAACAAACATATCTTTGTAAGCCTAACAAAAAAGACCAAATAAATTACTTTTTCAGTATGACACAAAATATTAATGTGATTCTCAGTTCCTAGTAATTTTTAGCATCCAATCATTTTAATCTCAAATGAAGAAGCCAAACTTTTGACTTTAGAAGACTGCAGTATCATCTCCATAAAGTGCTACAATTTAGTAAATACTCTGTTATGTATAATAATAGTAACACATACTATTATCCATTGGCATGATAGTAACTCATTACAAAACACTGTTCCCTCACCCAGTAGCTCAGGTCAGTGGAAGAGCAATTATGCCTAGATACTATTTTAAATGACTAAGCATACCTCTACCTACCATGCTATACAAGTACCAGCATTAATTTAACACTGTCAGTCTCAACAAAAACATTAGTTACAAGAGTTCTTTGTTGGCCATATAATTTCTCTCCCCTCAAATACAGAAAAAGAATGAGAAATTGAATCACTGCAACAACTACTGTAAGTAATGTTAGTGTGCAGATAGTTACTGCCCTGGACACTTCAATCAAAACATCCTTGCTTTGTTACTTTGTCTGAAAGACTTAACATCAGAATAATGAAGCCTTCTGTATTTAGCCACTAGGTTGGAACAGATTTGGCACCGTTTCTCTATGAACAGAACGAGAAGTTTCAGCAAGCTTTATTTTAAAGTAAAACAAAACAAAAGGTTAACCGACTTTCTCACAAAAATTCATAATAACAACACAGAAGGAACAATTAAAAAAAAAACAGGCAATGTTTTCATACCTTTAGATAGCAATTTTCTGAATTTCTGAGTTGCTGTAAGTTGCTGATCAGGATCATCTGAGAAAATCATTTGCACCATATCTACTGTAATAACTTCTTCCTAAAAATGAAAGGAGTATTTCATACATATAGTGCTATCCACATTAACAGCTGACATTCTAAACACACTCAAAAGTAATTACCTCTGGAATAGGTACAGTAGAGCTGACATCAGGATCCTGAATTGGACTTTCTACCATAGATTCTTCATTTCCCGGGAGAGAAACGTTTCGACGTTTAAACAGCTAAACAAAGAAGAAATTTTTGGGAGACATTAGAACTTACTATAGAGTGGGTATGGGCGACATGCACCTGAAGAAATGCTTTCACTGATACTAGTCAAAGTATTTCAACTACTCATCTTCATGCAAACGGAATTCTACATGAAAAGTTTAAAGAATACAAAGGAGAAAACCAGTACAATTATCTGTATCTTGATAAACTGCACTCCACACTTTTGAGAGGTATTTAAAAACTGAAGTTCCTTTTTAATTAGCAAAGATCTATACATTTTTCTACATAAAAGAAAAAGAAGACACAGATCTTTTTACTTTTACTCTTTATCCTTCATAATTAGCATTTATTTTTAAGCAGGAAACAGTACTCTACAAGCTACTTTCTCCTTTTTTACTTTATAGGCTAAAATCATCAACACAGAGCCAACGTTTGTGTTTCAGCACGCTCCATTCCTTCCTTTAAGAGAAGGTCTAAGATCTATGTACTTTCTCTGCATGCCAAGTAAACAGCACCAATATTTAATATACAATTGCAGAAAGACTAAACAGGAAACATTATTTTAATATAGTTGGAGAAAAAATGGTGGAGCTTCAAGGTCAACTTTCAAATTATGTAACATTAAATATTCTCTGTGTCCACAAAATTGTTTTAGCATTGGCTGTGTGCACTGCCTACACTCAAAATACACACCTGCACTCTAGTATTTAACAGGCTATGCTTAATGAGGGCTTCTTCATTTTTCTGGCATACAAGCAAAACATTTGCACTAGTCTGGTTTCTTCTAGAAACCCAACCTAATTTCTTATCTTTAATCCAGTACCAGACTTACAACTGCTGTAATTAACAATTCTAAGATTATTATGTTGGTATCTTCAAAAATAAATGTTAGAATCTCAGTCCATTGATTAAGATTTCACCTGTAAGCATAACAATGAAACCTCCTACTAAACCCTGAAGCTTTTCTGCTATTGTACATGCCCAAAACTGCAGAAGCAACTCCATGTTTACATCTACCCATATTTCAAATAGGAACCTAAACCTTGTTCAACACACTTCTGGACTGGGCACAATCCTGGACACAAAACAACTGCAGAATCCTGGACATGAACAAGGTTTAATTCCGTTCAAACCCACAAAGGAAGAAGAAAGAACATTCCTCTTTTGGAAGACCAGCCATTCTTTCTAGCACTCAACAAGGACATAGAAGGTCTTGGTTGAAATGTATACTGTTTTTGCTTAGCATCATGGGTCTATCTACCAGTCAAAATATCTTCTGGAGCAAAAGCAGTCCCATCTCCCTGCATAAATTTATTCTCCCCAGTTCAAGAAGAGCTGAAGAACAACAGTCTAACAAATTAAGATCAAAAACATAACAGTATTCTCATTCTTACAACAGTTAGCAGGGAAGAGGAAATACTCATTATTTTCATAACTTATCTGGGTAGTATTTACTACAAAATACACAAACAAAACTTTGAGCAGGAACTGTAATGCAGTTACCCATTCACATGTAAAATGCTCCAGTATCATACTACTTCTTACTCTTACCTCTCTGGCCCAACTAATTTAATTTCTTTTTCCATGCAGTAGCACCACTTTCCCAGGAGAAGGGTAAGCATTCCCACCTCAGAGAAGACTGTAGATCAGTGCCTGGGACACTCTCTAGGTTACGGGAGACAAATTTAGCCACTTTAGACCAAGCAGAAAAACAACCTACATTCCTTACTTTCCTGGCAAGGAACTACTAAACATTTTGGGAAAAGGAACTACCACAAACCATAAAATTATACAACACTCCATGTGCTATGATCACTAAAAATTTAATGAGGACAACTGCTAATGTTATATATACTAGTTCATGGATCACTAGTTGGTAGCCACTTTACTAAGCTACTGTAGAAAAGCTCCTGGGCAATTTGAAGTATGGCTTCAAAGATTAATATAATCCTCACCCTTCTAACAGTACAACTTCAGCCCAAACACTAGAAGAGAATGCAAGGTTTCTAATCCTTATTGGAAATGAGAGCATCGTTTCAGCCCAGCCTTACATGTTTAAACCTAGGATTAAACTTAAGACATGGATCTCTCCTCTGTGTGCCCCAGGGACTTAGAAGGGCTTCTGTTTACTTTTTTTGGTTTACGATCCTATCAAGAGGTGCCTGCTGCTGCCCCAGACTGCACAGAAACCAGACAGACAACACGGCGCTCTGGATTCTGCTCCACAAGAGTCTGCTCAAGTCCTTTCACATATCTGCATTTAGCTTCACAAGTGCTTAACGGTTAACAGCTCACCAAGGTACCTACCTGTTCTTCCCTCTTCTGTTTCCGAAGCTGGATACCTTCCTCCTCTCTCCGTCGCCGCATTTCCTGGGGATTAAGTGCATTATTCTTGTAGCTTTTCATTCTGAAGTTATCTTTACCCGGGCTTGCCATGTTGTCTGTTAAAAAAAAAGAAAAATTACTCCAAAATGCCAAACCTTGCAAGGCAAACTTCTAATCTCTTGTACTACAAAAGCACCTACAGCAATAGCTATATATTCATGTAGCTGCTTGCAAAACACAGTTCATCAACAAAAATCTCTTAGATTAGAAATCAGAGAAAAATCTTTGCCTAGATAGGCATTTCTAAACTGCAGATTATTTCAGGGATTAGATACTTCATTAAAGGGCATAAGGCACTGCAAAAAGAAATTATGGACCTTATAAGAAACAAAAAGCAAAAATGTTACATTGTTAAATTTTAATTCTGTCAGCAAGTAAAGGAATTTGCTTCCTCCTCTCATAAAGGAGACATTAAATGTATTTTAAAAATAAGGACAAATCCAAGAAGAAAACCTGCAGTAATTATGGCTCCCTTTAATATCTTACTGTATTGTTTCTTTAAGATGCCTATCTCACAAACATAACAGGATCTAAAGGTTATGCTGTGTTTCCTTCTACATTGTATGCAGAAAAAACTTCAGAAAAACAAATTAATGGTCAGTAGCACCCAAACAGGCATGCTCTTTTCCATTTTAAACTAACAAAATGATTGACTCGTTCTAATTAACAGCTCTTTTGGTGGATTAGAGGATTAGAATCTGCCTGTCATTTCAGGGATATCAGTTGTGAAAAGATAAAAATGATAAAACATGATTCTCGTCACTGTAATGATCAAACTGATTGATTGAAAAAGGCTGTTAATAGCATGGTGCTAGTTTTTAAAGCTATAACTGTAGCCTTCATCTGAGAAATAACTGTCAAAAATATGATTAAGACTCTACATGAACTCTCACTTGAATGAAATTCTTCCACAACAAGAGAACATACATAAGAATATCTGAACTACAATTCTTGAGCTCCGCACAATTCTCTATCAACTTCCATGCCAGGGCTATTTTTATGAATATATATAAGCAGTACCAAGGACTACTGAGCAATAAACCCAAGCTATGAGACGAAAAAGTGTCTGCAAACTTAGGCTGACATCAACAAGACACTCCCGGGACTCAGCAGCCTTGGTAAACTACTGCCATCTCCAGACCACAATGCTAAGTGTGCTACCATCTAAAGCAATTTTCTAGTAATTGTCACATACATTTTGACATACAACTCAAGATTTTTTTTTCCAATAACACTACTGGCTTCACTAATTCTAGAGCATCATCATTTCCTTAATCATTCATACCTTTCTAATTTAGTTGTGACAACAAAACTGTCAGGCCAAGCAGTGAACCAAACAAGAGAAGCATGCATTCAAAGTAACCCCGGTTAGGTCACCAGCTCTATAGTTACGGAAGCACATTGGGGAGGAAGGTCTTATCAAAAGTGTTTTCAAAAAAGAAAAGTTTATTAATTTATAGCTTCATTCCGCCCACAAGGGTTTTGGAATAGACATCGTAAGGGCAAAAAGACTGGTAGTCACTGACCTATTCAGGCTTCACGACTTCTGCATTTAGACACAAGGAAGTCTGCACTTCTGCTCTGCAAAACTACGCTCATTTTGGCACTCAACCCCTCCACCCACCACAGCCTGCACCTCGCCCACTCGCTGTGCCCACCACAGCCTGCACCTCGCCCACTGGCTGTGCCCAGACGAAGATCCATCCCACTAACAGGTTTGTTTTCCCCTCACTGCCTCCATACGGCTCCCCAAATACCGCGCCCCGCTGTACCC
>NW_010327080.1:0-831 GCF_000700745.2 Antrostomus carolinensis | reverse complement strand
CTCTTCCCAGCTCTCTCTCGGCTGCTCCCAGTCAGATGGAAGGACCCGCTGGTGTCTCTCTGCTGGCAAACCTGAAACAGGAGAGCACCCTGCGTGAAGAGCTCAGACCCTTCCCACCATTCACCATCCCGTGTTCCCAGAATGGATGAATCCTTCCCCAAAACATGAGGTGTCAGGAAACACTTTCTGGCATCTCTTTCTGCACATCTCTGCCGATGGCAGCTCTGCCTGCGCGTGCTGGCAGGAACCTCTCCTGCCTTCGGAGGGGGTTTCAGACCAGGGAAAGATGGTTAAAAATCCACAGTACTCAGAATAATTCAAATTTTGTCATACTAATAAAGAACTCAGGGGGAAAAAACGGCACCCTGTGATTTACAGGAGATCTAAACCCAGGGCAGAGTCACAGCACAGGCATCCCTGCCAGCCCCCTGCCCTGGCATCTCCATCTGCAGGGCTGACGGCAGCGAGGGACACAGGGAGATGAAATAAATTCCCAGAATCACACTCTGTCAGAGGGCAAAGCAACCCGCAGAGCACGGGCTGGCGACAGAGACCCCTCAGCTGCCTCACTGCGGGGGGGCTCCCCATGTTTTCCTTCTTTAACATCAGAAAGTGGGAGCAAGGGGAGAAGGAGGGAAATCCCAGGGTCTGGGACAGGTTTCTGCTCAGCTGGTTTGCTGAGAAATTCACCAGCAGTGATTACTTTATCGAGAACAGCAAACCCTGTCCTGGCAGGCTGGGGGGGGTCCCGGGAAGGGATGAAGTGGGACTGGGCTGGGGTCTCAGTTTTCCAGCCCAGCAGAGGGGTTGGGGTTTTCGGGGACCCTAAAG
>NW_010327079.1:0-2353 GCF_000700745.2 Antrostomus carolinensis | reverse complement strand
TGTCCAGATCTCACTGAATGGCAGCACAGCCGTCTGGTCTATCAGCCATTCCTCCCAGTTTAGTGTCATCAGCAAACTTGCTGAGGGTATGCTCAGTCCCTTCATCCAAGTCACTGATGAATATATTGACTAGGACTGGACCAAGTACTGACCCTTGAGGAACACCTCTAACCACAGGCCTCCAACTAGACTCTGCAGCACTGATTAAAACGCTCTCAACCCTGCCATTCATCCAGTTCTTCACCCACCTCGCTGTCCCCTCATCTAACCCACACTTCCTAAGCTTACTTATGAGGATGCTATGGAAGACAATGTCAAAAGCCTTGCCGAAGTTAAGGTAGACAACATCCACTGCTCTCCCCTCATCCACCCAGCCAGTCATGCCATCATAGAAGGCTATCAGATTGGTCAGACACGATTTTCCCTTAATGAATCCGTGTTGACTATTCTCGATAACCTTCTTTGCCTCTACATGTTTAGAGAGGGCCTACAGAATGAGCTGTTCCATCACCTTCCCAGGAATGGAGGTGAGGCTGACTGGTCTGTAATTTCCCGGGTTCTCCTTCTTGCCCTTTTTGAAGACTGGGGTGACTTTGGCTTTCCTCTAGTTCTCAGGCACCTCTCCCATTCTCCATGACCTTTCAAAGATGATGGAGAGTGGTTCTGCAATAACATCTGCCAGCTCCCTCAGCATTCATGGGTACATCCCATCAGGGCCCATAGATTTGTGGGTGTCGAGTTTAGCTAAATGGTCCCTAACCTGATCCTCCTTGACCAAGGGAAAGTCTTCCTCTCTTCAGACTTCCTCTCCTACCTCTAGGACCTGGGATTCCTGAGGGCCAGAAGTAAAGACTGAAGCAAAGAAGGCATTCAGGAACTCTGCCTTCTCTGCATCCTCTGTCACCAGGGCACCCACCTCATTCAGCAGCAGGCCCACATTTTCCCCAGTCTTCCTTTTGCTGTTGAGGGTCTTGAAGAAGCCCTTCTTATTGTCCTTGACATCCCTTGCTAGATTTAATTACAAACAGGCCTCGTCCTTCCTTGTTGCATCCCTGCATGCTCTGACAATGTCCCTATATTCCTCCCAAGTGACCAGGCCCTTTTTCCATGTTTTGTAGAATTTCTTTTTCTGCCTGATCTTTTCCAGAAGTTCCTTGCTCATCCATACAGGACTCCCACCTCCTTTGTTAGATTTCTTACTCTTAGGGATGCAGCAATCTTGAGCTTGGAAGAAGTGTTGCTTGAAAATTAACCAGCAATTTTAAATTAATTTAACCAGCAAATTTAAATTAATGAAATTCATTTAAACAGCAAAATTAAATTTAAAACAGAGAGGGAGACTATCCAGAACCAGTGATAGTGCTTTGGCCAGGGTTCTGACCCTTTGTTGCATTGGGCCTGAGTTTGCCCAGCAATTGCAAGCCCAGTAGTTTTGTTTGCCTGAACAACAGCAAAGTGATACGGCTGAGTGGTGACCACAGAAACCTCCAGGGAAGGGTATAAAAACTGCTCCCTGAGAACTCAGTGCAAGTTCTGAGGAGCAGCTGGCCCATGCCATGGTGTTATCCCCTTCCATGGGATGACAGGTGAAGATACATTCCTAGGTACCAAGTGATACCTGTTAGGTAGATTATAAGGAACTTCGGAACAGAAGCAGAATAGTCCCCACTCGCAGTGTGTTATCACTCAGTAAGTGCCTATCCCAATAAACCTTACTTTGTACCTCAGACTCAGAATCTTAGTCGTTCAAGGGGTAGATAGCAGCAGGGAGTATGACCACAACACCCTGACAAATAGGAAAAATTATCAGCAGTTTGTAAAATTTAATGGTCATGGAGAGACTGCCACAGCTTATGGAAGCTGCTCTGTGAGATTCCTCATGGACAGCTTCTTCCCTTACTCCTTCTAAGCCCAGTTTGTGTTCCATGTTCTGCTTTATTGCACAAGACATCATGGGAGCAGAGGTCATGACCATTCTCCCATTTCATCTTTGTAGCAGAAGACTGAACTGGTAGGAGACTGGTAGGCGTAAAAGAAGACTGAGGCTCTGAGACACTTCCACTGCTGGCATATACTCTCTACCCCAAAATACTAAAATGTATGCCAAACATAAAAGACTCTGTCTTATACAGATTTATCTTTCTACAGATTTTCATAGTACAGTTGAAAAGTTGGCAGGGGGATGGCAATGTTAACATCTATGGTTAGTGGTCCTGACTGGGCTCTAGACAGCTGTGTGTTTTAGGAAATTGCAGGACATTTGCCTGGTTCTTCACCGAGTTCAGCAGTTGTCTGCCAAAACCCAAATCCCAATACAAACAGACTAAGATCATAGAATCATAGAATCATAGAA
>NW_010327078.1:7320-7588 GCF_000700745.2 Antrostomus carolinensis | reverse complement strand
AGGGGGAAGGAGGCATGCCCTCCCATTCCAATGACACCACCTCCATCGATTTGCTTAATGCAGTTGCTAAGGAAACGGGCCACAGATATTAAAAGGCACTCGGTTCCCTGTGGGGGGGACACAGGGAGGGGACAGGATGCTGGGCACCAGCTAAGCATTCAGGATGGGAATGACTCAGACTTGTCCTCTGTGCCCCACACGAATGGGGACCACCATGGCTGAGCATCCCAAGGTCCCCACAATCCTCATCCTGGGGCAACAGGTCCAG
>NW_010327078.1:4244-7231 GCF_000700745.2 Antrostomus carolinensis | reverse complement strand
GGAACGGGCCAGGAGCAGGGGCTGTGATGTAGGATGCCTGAGACACTGCCAGACCCACAGACAAGTGCAGCAACAGGCAGGAGAGGAGGGGACGCAGGGACTGGGGACCCAGCAGGACCAAGGGACCCAGCCAAGGTCACGCAGCAGCGGGAGGCAGAGGGCAAACCCAGGCGTCTGTGTGCCTCGAGCACACATCCACCCACAGCCAACGGGGCTATATTTAGCTCCTACACTTTTTTTAGCAGCATCCGAGCCCTTTCCTGGCTGCTTGATCACTAGCCAGAGGGATCACCAGCGAGCCAAGTGCCTGCCAGTCCCTGCTCCATCACCAGGGCTCAGCACACTGCCGGTACTGCCCATCCCCAGGTGGACAAGTCCCACATGGGGCGTGACACAAGACCAGTCCCAACTCCAGCACCAGTGTGGCAGGAAGAGAGCAGGGCTGCCCCCATGCCACCTCTGCTCTTCACCCTGCTTTGTCCCTGCCCCTGGAGTAAGGCTGGCTGCCCCAGGTACAGGTGGGGTGGCCATGCCCAGGCTATGGGGCAGACCCCCTGTCCAGCTCTAGGGCCCTCCTGCCCCCACAAAGGTCCTTGCAGATGGGACTGGGGCAGAAAGCCCCTTTTCTTCCCTGTTGTCTTTGTGCCAGCAGGGGGAAATATGTCACCAGGGGAAGAAACATCATCCTGGGACACCCACGGGGGGAAAGGGATGGCAGAGGTGCTGGCTGATGCTGGCGAAAGCTCCCAGCAGGGCTGCCCCACACCAACTCCCCAGGACCCCCACCCAGGCCCCCATTCCCAGCCAGGAGGCTTCAGGTTTGTTCCCTGGCAGGGGCCAGAGAGGGCTGGTGGTTCAGTCCCAGGTCATGGTATGGCCCAGCTATCCCATGCTCATCATCTCCTCTCCACCTGGGGCACACTCCCACAGTTCTGATGCCAGCAGAAGATGCCAGCGATGCATCAGAGGCAGCTTGGGAGAGATAAAAGTCCTCCCTGGGGAAACATCCCTCAGGCTGGAAGTTTTCAGACCTGACATTTCCTTTTCTTGGAAAGAGGCGAGTTTCCAGGCACTGAGCCTGGATTTCACCTGGCTGGCTCCCAGCTTTGCCCCCACCCTGAGCCAATCCCTATGGGGACGGGACAGCACAGGTCTGTTGCACTCTCAGAGGAAGTTTCCCACTGATGCCAACTGCATTTTTAAAGCCACTTTTCTTGCTGAGCCCTAGTTGCAACCCATCCTCTTCCTGAGCCTCCAGCTGCTCCCAGGGCCGATGCCTGTCCCACACACAGCCTGATTTCAGCCAAAAACAGCTATAAAGGAGCCCTTCCAGCCTGAGCCAGGGCTTGTCCCAGCAAAGAAGGTTTGGGGCAGCTTCTCTGCAAAGCAAACCTGCTCAGCCCAACTGAGGGGACCATCATCAGCCCCTCAGGCACCTCTGCCAGTGTCATGGGATGCTGGGGCTGAAGGGTGCAGTGGCAGGTCAGGCACGGAGCGACAGCTTCCCCGCCTGCCCTCGTGTCCGTCCTGTGCCAGCCGGCCTCCCCGGCAGAGTAACCATAGATCAGCCGCCAGACACCGTGTCAGGATTACTCATTTCCGTGCTGGAGCCATTAATAAAAGCCCTCCGCTGTTCCCTGCCAGCACGACACAGGATCCCACCAGGACCAGCACAGGCACCCAACACCAGTCCCACATCCCAGTGCCACACACCACACTGGAACCCAGCTCCCAGCACCCCCAAACTCACTGGGGTTGCATGCTCAGAGCACATCTGCTCCCACTGAGGGCAGCTCCAGAAGGGCTGGGGGTGTCAGAGGAGAACCCCCTTGGCTCACCCAGGTCCCCAGGGATGCTCCTCCATCTGGAGCTGCCCTGAGGATGGAGGAGACACATGGGCTCACATGTGGGGCTTTACCCATGGAGCCAGCCCCTCAGCTGCTTGCAAGGAATGCTTAAAGGGCCATCCAAAACACATGCACCATGTCAGAAGTGGGACAGGGCTTTGCCCCCACCCCACCAAGAGGCATGGCTCCCGGGGTGGCTCCTCGCCCCTGCAGGCAGCCAGTATTTGGCCATGCCATGAGGCGCTGGCCGAGCTGCACAGGGAGAGGTCACACAGATAGATGCATGCCCTGGGCACGAGAGGCCCTGCACATCCCCAGACAAGCAGCACTGGTGCCACCCCTCCTGCCCTGCTCCTTGCCTTGGGGGTCTCACCCTGAAAAGCCTCCAGCATACACATCCCACTGCAGTGGGGCTTGGAGAGATCTTTCACCAGGGAAACTGGGACCCCTGCCACATCCCAGAGCTCCCCAACACACCAGCTGAGGGGCAAAGATGTAGGTCATGCCCAAAGGGACCAAGAGCCCCAAAATGCTCTTGAGCCCCATCATCGGCACTGGGCACCACCCACAGAGTGGGAGGCACTGGGAAGCCCATCTGTGTCCCCGTCCCATAGGAAGGGGTAGTGGTACCCAGGTGCCGGCAGCACGGTGGAGTCGGATGCCCCCGGAGCAGCCCTGGGGCACCACTGCAGCTTGGTCGTGGCCGCTACCGGCTGCTCTTGTACAGAGCGGAACAGGACCAGGATCAGGAGGAACAAATAAAGTGACTGAGGAGGAGATCAAGGTGTCCCAGAGAGACAACAAGGGGGGATCCCCAAATCCCTCTCCCACACCAAGAGTCCAGCTCGCCTTGCCTCCTGGCTTGTGGAAGGGGACAGGACAAGCCAGCATCACCCTGTTCCCCCCATGTCCCCAACCCCTACCTTCAATGCCGCTGATGATTTTGAAGCAGCGAGTGGTGAACCAATAGGAGATGAGGAGGAGGATGGCAATCAGGGAGGCGTAGAGCAGGCTGTCATTGTGCAGGGATGTCCTCTCCATGGCTCCATCCCCTGTGCCCACTCGTACCCCCTGCCCAGCCCCACTACACTATCTGGGACAGCCCTGTCCCGGCAGTCCCCCTGCCCGAGGGGCCGGCCA
>NW_010327078.1:0-4223 GCF_000700745.2 Antrostomus carolinensis | reverse complement strand
CCCCCCTGCCAGAGGAGCCGGCCACCGTGGGCAGGGAGGCGGGGGGCTGCGCGGGCAGGCAGGCAGGTAATTGGGAGCAGCGTGTGAGAGCTAGGCTCCCAAACCAATTACCTTAATTGTGCTCAGGCAGCACATGGCAAACAGTTAAAAATAACCCTCCTGGCCCGGGGGGAGAGTGGCACCATCAGCCAGGAGAAGGAAGCAGGGGGCAGAGCACAGACGAAGCTCACTCACCATGTGGCTGAGTCTCTGTGCTGCGGGGCCAGCAAGGCATCACCACAGTGTGACGGCTGCTCCAAGTTCACCGGTGACCCCAGGACCCCCAGGGCTCAGCCCCTCAACACCATCCCACAGGAGGAACTGAGAGTCCTGAAAACCAGGCTCCCTGGGGAGCGATGCAGCGGCCCAGGACTGGCAAATGCCAGGAACTCTGCTGGGATGCCTGTGCCCGTCCTTGCTCCAGACACTGGGCCTCAAAGGAAGATGTTTCCACAGCCCTGTTGGCCTAGAGAGCTGGGTCTGGCAGAGAGGCATTGGCATCTCGTCCTCTGCACCCCAGCACAGCACCTCAACAGGGATGCCCAGGCTCAACCTCCCCTTTTCTCAGCTTGGAGCCAGAGAGAACCAGCCTGGTTCCTGCACTGCAAATCCAGGGGCCCTGGGGCAGTGCCACTGTGAATTTGGGCATGCTCACTGGCACACCCCAAACACCATGGGATTAGCTGCACCTGTGCCTGAGACACCTCCCAGACCATGCTTAGCCCCATCGGCTACCTCATGGGACACGTGGCTGTAGAAGGTGCTGTACCCAAGTGTTTCACTCTGAAACCTCTTTGCATACAAGGACTCCCATCCCCACCCCTGCAGCTACAGCCAGGGGACATGGCCACCCAAGCGTGGGGTGAGGAGCACAGCGTCACCCCAGCTGTGCCCCTTTCAGGGCACAGAACCCAGGCATCCGGGTCTGTCCCTCCTTCCCTTTTCTATTACCCAAGACCAGCTGCTCTGAGCATCCACAGGTGACACAGGACAGGGTGGCAAAGTGGCCCTGTGTGATGGATCACTGTAATTTTTTTTCTTTCTAAGAAGAAAATTAACTCTATCCTAGTGAAACCAGGACACCCTGGCACACACCCACAGCTCAGCACTGGAGAGGGTGTCAGGCCCTCTAATGCTGCCCCAGGCACAGCTGTGCCAGGACAGACAGCCCAGACTGGCACTGAATCTGTGCCACTTGTCCCACTTCAGGCTGTGACAATAACAGCTGAGAAGCATCCCCCTGCCCAGCCACCCCCACCCCAGCTCTCCAGTGCTGCCAGCAGTGCAGCCCTGCCACCCAGCTAAAATTAACCACCCTGCCAGCCACCTACTGTGTATAAATAGAAGTGCCTGGGAGCGGGGTTTCTTGTCCAGAAAGCAGCTCTGTGCACACAGCATGCCACAGGCACACAGCAGGCAAGGTCCAGAGCTGTCAGGTAGCCAGGTGGCTCATCCCTGTTCCCATTCTCTCAGTACTGTCAGTACCTGGGCATGGGGGACTGTTCCCCACTGCGAGACATGAGCAAGGGATCCATCTCTTTGGGAGGGGCCTACAGACCCTGAACACAATCAGGCTCTGTCCTGCATGGGAGCCACCCCTGTGGCTACTCCTAGGATGCTCCTAGCCCGATGTCAGAGTGTGCTGGGGCACTACATCCCAAAATGTGCCATGGGACCAGGCGGTCCATAGCAAAGGTCACAGTCCCTGGGCACAGCTGGGCAGCAGCTGCCCAGGTCCCTTGGGTGCTGCTGACCTGCCGAGGGGACCAGCCTGATGGATAGGAGCCTCTCCTTTTTTTTGGTTCTTGGGGCCATCATCCATTAGGGAGAGTTAAATTTAGGTTACAGCTGATCCCTTATTACCTCGCTGCTAATCAGAGCGCGAGCAGATTATTAATAAGCACATTAAAATATTGGCGAAATGCTATTTTTGGGAGGTGAAGTCACAGTTTTAATCTGGTTAATTGATTGAGTCATTTCTCTTTCCCCCCCATCGGCAACCTGTCCTTGGCTAGCTCCACAGGGCACCCAGCCGTGAGGGCACCCCACCCCAGGGCTTGCCTGGCCCCACACCCCTGCAGTGAGCTCTGTGGGACCTCTTTTGCCCCTGCAGGGAGGGCTCATTGCCCTAAAGGGGCCAATGTGGGAGGATAGAGACTGGAGGGGAGGACAGCATCTGGGTGACCCATGTGCCACATGGAGCGGACCAGTGGCCAGGGAGGAGGGGATGCTGCAGAGGGGAGATAGCTGTGCAAGCCCCACATCCCACTCAACCATAAGCTCCAAGCCTTAAGGGGACACAGACCTGCCTAGCTCTGAGTTTCACCCCACTTTGGCTTCTCCTACAGCTCAGGAGGACACTGAGAAGAGGGTGAGCAGCAGCAGCTGGTGCCCCACTGCCAGTCCTGTCCTCTGTATCCATCCCAGCTCCAAGCAGCACAGCCACCCTGCACACCCCAGCAGGGCTGCGGGGACAGAACGAGGCCAAGCCCTTGGGGCCACTCAGTCCCGGTGAGGACACCCACTACAGACCCAGCCCCATAGTGCCCAGCTGAAAAGCCCAGGACGCTGAAAAAAGGACCTATAGGACATCCTTGCAAGCGGTGGGGACGGGAGCATCCCGGGGTGGCCTTCCCACTCTGCTCCATCACCTGCAGCTCTGCCCCTCACACCCAGGGTTGGACTCAGCTGATTCATCCTCTGCCTGCTCTGCTCTGGGCTAGTTGGCCAGTGCCCAATGGAGCCAACTAGCACGGACAGACCCGGCACTGCCTGCGGGCACACCCAGCCTCCAGAGCCCGGCATGCTGCACAGCCAGGCCCACGCTTACCCTGGCACCTCTTCCCTATTGCCATGTTGTGGGCTGGTGTGGAGCCCTTCCCATAGGGCTGGGAAGTGATGGGAAATGCCCACAGGGAGGGTTTTCTGGGGCCAGGCGACCCTCCACCACAGGGCTCAGGTCCCTGTGGGCAGGGAGGTGGCAGAAGAGCCGGGCACAGCTCGCAGGGCAGATACCGCTCTGTGTCCCAGCCCCCAGCGCTGCACCAAGAGCATCCCCAGGGTGCCCCCGCTATCCCCTGTCCCCAGGGACGGGCACGGGCTGGGGAGACCCACGGGCTCCCACATGCGAGGAGGGGACAGAGACTGGGAGGGCTTTCCTGGGCAGGCGGGGCCCTGGTGAAGGTGGCGCATGTCCCAGCCTAGATCCAAGGTGTGACACTGCCACGTTGGTCCAACAAGGCCTTCCCCATGCTCTTGGCGCAGCACATCCCTCCCCAGCACTGTTGTGGCCCATGGTGGCAGCCCAGGGGTCCCTGGTAGGGACAGGCCGTGGGGAGTGCAACCTACCCCAGGCATGGGGACAGGAGCTGGGCACCCAGGGTCCCAGCACACACAGGCACACGACAAGCTCCCCAAGATGTGCCCATTGTGGTCGGGAGGTGGCTCTGGGCTCACACCCATGAGAAGGGGTCCTGGCCAGCTGGCTGGGCTGTGCAGGGTCTGGCAGGGGGACATGGGTCCTGCCACAGCAAACCAGGGGCACACAGCTCTGTCCCCAGGACCAGGCAGCATCCCAGAATATGAACACGGGCGGATGTAGGCACCAGGGTGTGTCTCTGCCCCAGCCCATGGGCACACCCAGGGCTTCTCAGGCTGGATGGACGGAGGGCGCAACCCCAGCCCCGGAGGCAGCAGATCCCTGGCACAGCAAGGAAGAGTCGGACCAGCTGTGATTTATTTGCACAGCGGTTTTCTCATGCTCCACTCTGCACCAGTCCCCTCCCCAAATAAAACATTGCCCTCACCCCAGGTACACAGGGGACCTTCAGGGGCTCTCACTGCCTCCCATGAGCACCTTCAGCTTTGCCCCACGCCTCCAGGAGCCCTCTGTCCCTGCTAACAAGCACTGTTAGCATCCCACATCCCTGGGCATCAATGCAACCCCTCCACCTGGGGCTGAATTGCTCACTAGTATTTCCCTCCTCCCCAAATAACCCCACAGCGCCCACCAGACAGAGCCCCCCTCCCACAGAACAAAGCCCCCGTGCCCTCCAGGGCAGCACCTACCTTGGGAGAGGGTCCCGGTGACAAACTGGTAGAAGAAGCGGAGCCCCCGGCCCAGCTGCCTCTTGCAGCGCTGCTGGCAGTGGCTCATGGCTCCAGCTCACAGCGCTGGGGAGGGA
>NW_010327077.1:0-19388 GCF_000700745.2 Antrostomus carolinensis | reverse complement strand
TATATATATATTTTAATGCTAGAAACAGTAAGATTTGTTTCTCAGCAAATCTTTTACGCAACAGTTTAAGCCAGTATTTTGGGAGGTTCACAAGCCTTTGCAGTGCTTAATCTGAAGTGCTGACACAGTATAAATACTAAAATAGTACTTTGGGAAGTGAAGTTGCATTTTACATAAAAGTCATTGGCAAAATCTTCAATATATATTGTATCCTTAAGTACAGAAAAAAGGAAAGCATTTCACCATCATATTTTCTTGGCTTTTTTACCAGCTTAACTTTTATAATTTTGCTTTCACAGCCAGGATTAGAATTGTCAGCTCTCTGATACTCCTTTTAGGCAAGACATTTTACAAATTTTATTTAAGTGGCACACAGAAATCTTCAATTCATTTAAAACCATGACTCATGCTACTCAATTTTCTAGTAAATGGTTTGAACAGTCAAAAATTCAATCCTGTTCAGCACAGACCAAGTATTTTAGTGGGATTTTTTTTTTTTTTTTGAGGTGAAGGGCAGTTCTTTACATTGCAAGTCAAAATTAAAACTCTGTATAGCCTGTAACAAATACATGCATTTTTTAGTACTGCAAAATAAAGTAAAAGATACTCTGTGTGGCACAATAATCACAGATTTTCAGGTAATAAATTATAGCTATGCTAGCATTTTCCAAATTATTTGGTACCTTCAAGCCAAAGAGGAGTTGCCAAAACAATTATGTACTTATCTCTTTGGACATATTACACTTTTAAACAATTTAGTCAGCAACTTAAAAAGAAATATCAACATAAATTCATAAAGAGGCAAAACACACTTCTATCTGATGAGATTGGATACAAAGAATTTTAATTGCTTGGTGATGCAGAACAAGTTAAAATAAATTCTGAATGAGCAGAATGTTATTTTCTAGGACACAGAAATAGCACAGGGCAAATAAGACCTCTAGAGCATCAAAGAAAAATCAAGAAAAAGACTGTGAAGACATTATTCCAGTAAGGTACAAATATAAAAAAGAAAAGAAGAATAAGCAGAGAAGAAAGAGCAGAACTTTGCCTTAAAAAAATAATATTGGATGCAAGAGATGCTCTCGTACTTAGTGATACTCACAGGTTTCATCTTTGTTTTTGTCACTAACTTAAGAGTCCTCAGCGGTCACCATCATCTAGATCACCTCTTTCAAAAATGAGGACAACACTTAATTTCTCTTGGCTGAGGTGGTTGCATTTATTTTCTGCAAAATCCAGGCTTCTGAAAGGGCCATTTGAAAGGTATTTACCTAACTCGGTTTGTTTTCTGGATACTGATCAGATAAGATTCTGATCTCATCCTGAAAGATCAGTGATACTAAAGGTACAAATCCTTGATGATTTTCTGTTAATTTTATCAATATCTATGCCCCACAAGACTTCATCTCACTTCAACATTTAGACTGAAAATTAAATGTCTGGAAAAACTGTATTTAGGCACCAAAAAGGAGCCTTGTTTCTCCAGCAACAAGAAACATGGAGCTTAAACACAAAGAATTGCAAAAAATCTACCACAGTCTGAAATTGTACAGAGACAATTTTTAATTAAACCTTTTGCTTGAATGTTCATTCTTTGTGGTTCTAAGCAAGAGGTACAAAAGAAGATTAATCTTCTTTCACTGCAATACACATTTCCTATCAACAAAATTCCTTCCTTTGATTTTAAATGTTTGTATTCAAATCTTCAGAGAAAGTTTATTAAATTTAACATCTACTATGCCACTTAGCTTTATATTTTCTAACTCACATTAATAATGAAGACTCTTTCAAGTTAGACTTTGGGCACTGGTTGAGTGCACAATGCAATTAAAAACAAAGTATATATTCAAACATTTAGAGATGACCATTACTTCAACCTCAATTTGTGTTACTCAAAACATACATAATGTAGGGCATAATTATATCCCATCTCATTATTCTAGTATCTCCAAGTCAGCAGATTTACACTAAGCAGTCTTCAGTTACACTAAATGGTGCCCAGAGCTCTAAATCTGTCTCTCCCAGGTACATGCTCTAATCCTTGGCTATGGCCCTCCTTTTCAGTTCAATGAATCTCCAATTTTCCTCTGCCCAGGGAGAGAGTTCCAGCAAGTGTCTCCCTCCACCTCCAATTTTAATCCTACAACCCATGTGTCAGAACATCCTAAGTGTTCAGAACATGAAATTATACTTTTGAACCCTAAGTAGCCAGAGACCTGCTTAGGTTTCAAAAGTGGACTCATACCCTTTCATATATTTTAGGCTGAATTACAAGGTAAGCACCTACTCTGAAAACCTGAAAATTCTACTGTCACTAAGTTCTACTGGTGCAACCTGAAGTGTTAAAATTTATGCTTACATAATGGCTTAAAATGTGGATTAAAAAAAGACAATACCATTTAAGTGCTAACGGAAGTCTAGAGAAAAGTTATATAATGGATTTTAGGATTATCACCAACAGTTATGTAAAAATATTTGTTCATTTGCATGCATACACGGACACCCCACCCCACCAGTGCCTTGCATTTGAATGCTCTACTGAAAAAGGAATGCAAAAGCAATGTGGGACACCTTCCTCAAATTCATTCAAACTATACAGCTTTGAGGTTCACAGACAAATTTTAGTTAAGCCTCTAGTGTTACTCTGTCTGGCCATTCTTCACATTTTTTCCTTCCCTCATCTTTCCGCTTCAACTTTCTTGTCCTATTAACATCTACAACGCAAGCACAATGCAAAGAAATGGACCCAGAAGACCCTTTGGCTATTATTGTACATATTCGCTAGCCACTTTCTACTTATTCCTACTTCTACATTCCTTCTTCCTTAATGTTCTTCTTAAGTCTTGAATCTTTTTTATCAGACTCCTGAAACTACACTGCTAGAAAAAGCAATAAAGACTTCAGAAGTCTGTACAGCATTACTTACTATTATTCTTAGTATGTCAGATTAGACCTTTTGCTTTAAGAAATATTCTGGAGAATGGAAAACACAAAGGCAACTTTTCACTAATCTCTCAAATTCACAGCTGTGTAAGGCAGAATGATACCCACTCTCCGTCACCCTGCATTTGTGTATGTTGAAAATCATGTGAAATCTGACCAAGGAAAATTGCTGCACCTTTTTGTAGTCTTGACTGGTTTAAAACAACTAAGTTATTTCCTCCTCACTAGATCTTTTTCTGATTCCTCCCCTGTACAATGACTGTTTTTCCTTACTGGCAAATTAACTTCCTGCTCTGCTTCTTTCTCCTTGCTGCTTTCAACTCATAACAGAAATTTACTTTTTAGTGATAAATTATTAATCCGAGTCAAGTGGAAAGAAAACAGTTTATTATCTTTTTAACCACTTGAGGGCAGCAAATTCTTACTCTTTAAAAACCACTTAACACCATAAAAACTCATTCATGTTCAGAGATGATGTTACAGTATTCAAGAAGTACAATCATTTAAAGGTAGCAGAAACACAACTGATTGAGCTGCTGTTTAACAATCTACTTAATATATCTCACCCTTTCATTGATTAATTCAATCCAGGCACAATCCTGAAGGATAATTTGAAAGGAATCACAGAAAAAGTCCAAACAAGTTAAGTTTAATTCTTACCAGATAGTGCAAGTCAGGTAAATACAGAATATGTTCTAAAAGCTAATAAAATGTGCACAAATATTTGATTAATAACCTGAAAACTATTAAAGAGGAAGCAAAAATCTCCAAGTATTTTAAAATAAGAAAATAAATTAACATTCTCAAGTTTTAAAATCGGAATGTTCTAAAGATAACTGAACTCATGGGCCTGACACCTATCTGCATTTATCAAAACTAAGCTGCCATATGCATCAGTCTGGGATATTAAGGTACACTTCTTGCTTCTTATGCATCTCTGTAAGTAACAAAGACGACAAGTAAATTGAGCTCTCCGTTAGATTTAGACGGCCTCAGTGGCAAACCTGTAACTCTAACAGGTTGAACCAAGCACAGAATATGTAAACTCCAAATTAACACTGCTCCCACTGTTCAGATCCATCTCAAGAAACAGCACACTGTCTTACCAAGCAACTACTATCAATTCACTAATATGCTTCCAATATTCTGAACGATTTCCTATAGTTGTTCTGCTTTACAGTGTATCTCATTTGAACCTGTGATAACAGAGGATGAATAAAGAACTAGAGGATGAATTCATGTTTTCCCTTCTCTCTTCCTTTACTTCCTCTACTCAAACAAACAGGCAAGACTTTTTTTCCCCCTGACAGAAAATAACAAGCATTATAGATTCCCTTTGCCAAAAGCAAGGGTAGCATTATCCACTCTGTCAATGCATTCTAGAAGACGAAAATTTATTTCTCCAAAATAGAGAGGATTTATTTGTTTAAATACATATCAAGTAAATTCTAACACAATCCTGAAATGTCCTGAGTGCCCTCAGCTTTTGCAGGATTTTGCATGGTCAAGTCCATTGATGGCACTTCTGAACGGACATGAGAAGACAGAAAAGACAGTACGGTTTCAAATGCAATACTACTTTTAACTACCAATCTGTAGGGGTTATGTAGCCCAAAAGGCTACCCAGTTGAATCCCCCTTCTCCTACCAGTAATTGTATAGCTTCAGCTATTCTCTTCATTCCCAGGTCATAGAGTACATTTTTGCACTCCTGACACCTTTGTCAGCTTCATCTTAACTCTTCATTCTGACCATCAATCAACAGTCTGATGATTCTTTTCACCTGTCCCTCCCTCCCACAGTGTGGAAACTCTACTTCTTCCTCTAACACTCAAAATACCAAAACAAAACCGACATTCATTTACACACACACACACACAAAATCAAGTAAAATTGTTCCTTTCTTTCAATTCCTTCCCTTTTCCTTATTTCCCCGTGCATTCAAAAAAAGGGAGCTCTCTTACATATGATTATAAAAACCACCTGAACTTCTCTAAAAGCTTCTCTACATCAGGTTCAATCCTCCTCCAAAGCCTTTCATAATTTGGATAGTCTGTCTTCTTGCATTATCCATTGACTGCTAGCAGGTTAGAGAAGACAAAAATACTCGTTTCAGTGCATTAACCTACCAACTTGCTTCCCTCCCTTTGGCTGTGGTACCTCTCAGAAATCAGTCTGCCAAACTTGATTTGTATAACCTTTTATTCATTTATTTAAATGCAAACAAGCACTCTTCCTCACACTGCAATCCAAGAAAAAAAGTCCATTCTTAACAATATACTCACAGATTTTAGGCACAGCAAAACCAGTACCAGTTGCTGGTAATCCTCCCCTCTTTCCTTTCTATTTTGTCTACACACAGTTGTTGCATATTTCAGCTGTAAGACCATTACAACAAGGATTCTTGCAAATTAATTCCACCTGAGCCCTCTAATTGTAATAGCAATAGAATTGTTGAGCTGTGGATGCCCTGGGTTTTTACTGTAGCCAAGATCAGAAAAAGATGCAGGAAAATTTGTAATACAGATGCTACTGTTGACACAGTGATAAAACTTGTCTTCTAAGCATACAAAGAGACAGACGAGCCAGAATTAAACTCGTCATGCTCATTACTTTAAGAACAACTTTCTGATGGAAATACATCTCTACACAATAGAGCTTCACAGAACACAGTTCACTACATACCTAACAAAACCACAAAGAACAGCCATTCTTCTACAAATGCTTCAGATTCCTAAACTAGCTAATAATGGTAATAAAAAAAGTTATGCATCACTGGCAATTAAAATGTAATTACACTTGAAACTACATTTCCCGATTTAGATCTGCATGCAATTCTTCCTTTTATATATTCACATGCTTGCTGGTTCACAAAAATCAGTAATTCAGTTATTAACATACCTTATAGAGTTACATCATATTTAGAGAGATAGTAGGCAAAGTCTGCAGGACTGAGGGCAAAATTTACATGCAGCCAGCTTTCCCTTCACTTAGCAAGAATGGAACATTGCCTTATTTTCTTATTGAATTCCATCACACACATGCTTGAAAACACAGTGTGGCACTACCCTCCTGGTAAAGTCATAAAGTCTTGCAATTAGCTCTGTAAACAGGATTGATGATGCTGTCT
This sequence comes from Antrostomus carolinensis, assembly GCF_000700745.2. Taxonomy (NCBI): domain Eukaryota; kingdom Metazoa; phylum Chordata; class Aves; order Caprimulgiformes; family Caprimulgidae; genus Antrostomus; species Antrostomus carolinensis. The sequence continues at coordinate 13,313 of NW_010327077.1, read as the reverse complement.
ACATGGAAGGCCAGTCCCCCTCCAATATTTAAAGTTCATACAGATATATTGTTTGCTTCTGGTTTACAAAATGTATCCAGACTATCTTTCAGCAAGTTATTAAAAGGCATTACCACTGAAAATGGAAAAAAAAAAACAAACCACACATGTACACGTTACACAAAGTAAAAAAACATGTCTCAGGAGATCATTAATTTTTCATGGAAATCAAAGACAATTACAATTGATTGATTAACTCATCAAATATTAACATGGAAGTTGAAAGGTAGTAAAAGGGCAAGAGACTTGTGCATATTCAATACACACTGAACACTCATGTAGCAATATCGTATAGCCCTGTCTTCCATCACTAAGTAATACTAGAGCAAAGGACAGATGTGGTGTTCGTCTGGAATTAATAGTGAGCAGTGTCTAGCTCTCTTGTCATTGCTTAATACTGGAAACTGATCTGTCATTAATTTAAGATTTGTAATGCAACATAATGCTGTTGGGGAGAAAAATATCCATGCATGCAAAGCACCTGAAATCTAAAGTAAATGTATCTTTCAAGATGTTAGTATAACTTGAGTTTAATTTGATGCACTCTGTAATTACAAAACATATCCCTCAAGGCAACTTCCAGTGAAAGAGAAATATAGCTCCTTGTACTTATTATGTTTTTCTATGTCATCACTGCAATAACCAAAATCAAGAACAATGAAATTCATAAAAATGCTAAATATGAAGATTTAATTTAAATACTATAGAACAACTGAAAACAGCTAAGTGTGAATATTGGTAGCTAATCAGCTACAACTTTTTTAAAAGAGTACTCCTGTGGAAATAACAGTGATGATGAAAGCTTTCACTGTCTCAAACAATGTGACTAATAACATATTACATTTAAACAAAGTTAAGTTATCCAAAACATAACTATGGGTTTTCAACAATAATTTCATTTCAGACTGTTGTTTTCTGTAAAAAATGGTTGTAAAATTGTTGAAGGTAGTACTTATAACCAACACAATTAACCACAAAAACACAACAGACAAGTCTGAAGAATTCACTGCAAAATAAAGATCTGTGGTCTAAAGATATCGTATTGAGAGGACCACTTAAAAATTGTAGTAAGTTAGCAAGAAATTGGAATAGTATCTTTCATACATTTACATTGGATATTTCCCATGTATAACCTTTTAACAAAATAAACTACTGGGGAAAATTCCAAGTATGCCATAACCTGCACAATGGTAAGATAATGACAGAAATATTTACCTAAAGAGTTACAATAATCTTATATATTTTTTGGGACACTAACTGTGATGCAATGAAATCCTAAAACTAACAGAAGGTGAGGAAGATGTCTCTTTTCTGAGCAAAAGGGAGCTCAGAAAGTCCCCACTCCTTCCAGCCTGAGGTAAGATTTGCAAGAGAGCATTTAAACAGAATATTTCCAAATTACAGCCATGGTTTACCATAGCCCAGGAAGAGCTCAAAAGACAGGTTTTAAGTAACCAATAAGAGTTTGGAATCAGGCAAAATGTAGCTACTGTGCTGTATGTTAGTTTTCATAGCTTTAAAGCCAGTAACATTTTTTGCTTTTTTGAAATAAGCCTTGTTTTCATCTTTAAACATGTTCACTGTTAAAAATGCAAAGATAACAGGTGATAATCAGAGAATACACCATTTCGCTGGATTCATTACCTGAATACTGCACATAAGCAGCCCAGCATGCTGCCAAACTAAAGGCATGTTTAGGAATCCTGAGAATTAAGGTGTTTTCTGCTAGGTTTGGGGTCAGTTGTAGGCTTATTAGGAGAAACAAAGTATTGGGAAAGAATCTCCCATTAAAGTCAAAAACAAGAGAAATTCTGAAAAGAGGCAAACTATGTAGACAAAGAGCAGAATAGCACTTAGGAAGTTTAAGAAATGAACCCTAAGTTGACCAGGGAATTAAGATTTAAACATAATCAACTTATCTTGGTTGAATTTGAAGAAAAGTGAGGCAAAACAGTAAAAGAATAAGATAATTTACTTTAGGTTGTGTACAGTCATGGAACTTTTCATAAGTTACAGAGAACACATTAGAAAGCGTGTGTGAGTTATTCACAATTGCTTACCCAAGATTCATGGTACAAAACTGTTAGGAGGTGTATGCTATAATCATAGTTCTGTCTTCTTAAAGGACATCTGAAAATTAATAAACAAAGCCTTTTTAAAATTAAGCCACTATAATATACTTTTGAAGAAAATGTTAAACTTACCATCAAAAAAAAGACTACATCAGAGACCCTCATCTGAATGACTATGGACTATGACTATTCTGGCAAATAAACTTTAAAAAGGACTCAAGCTGTTGACTTGTATTTCTTTCACAGTGAAAGAGCTTCAGTTTAAAAGTAATCTAAATACCAACCTGGAAAATCCTATATTAAAGAAAGGATAGTGCTCAGAGCCTAGGCCTTAGAATTTACTAAAAATAAAGTGACATATCAACAAGCACATTGAGAGTTCCTTCTGAAATGCGGCATAAGACCATTCACAGGTGCTCTAGAAGGTACGTTCCTTTCAGGTATCCTAACATTTTAGCCACAAAAAAGACTATCAATAATGTTTTTCCTATCACTGAAAGCAGTTATGAATTAAAGTGCACTGTAAATTTAGGAATACATATGTATTCTCTTAAACTCTTCAGAATTCAACACAGAAAACACGTTCTTTCATGCAGCCTTCTAAACATAACTGTAAATAACTACAGTGATTTGTTTATATCTAGAACATGAAACCACTGAGAAATGTCTGGACACCAACATCCCCATTTTGCTTGCCTGAAACTCTTCAGATCATTGTTAAAACTAACAGAACCCATTTGGGAAACACAACCACTTTAAAATAACAAATGAGACTTCTAAATACAGAGCTTCAATAACTAGCCACATTTAACAAATACTATGTTTGACCTTATGTGATTTGTCCATTACAATTTTAACAGTTAATAACAGGAGTACTAGTATGTTTATGTCATATTTTAGCCTTAAAAATATAATAATTTACTAAGACAATACTTGACAGTACTGAAAGACATCCAGCCCTTTCTATACGGTCAGCATTGCTACAGGCATTTTTTTTCTTTCTTTCTGGTAACCATACCTGTCAGTTGTAATTGTGAGCGTATCTGTATCCTTACAGTATCGCTCTCCTACAAGTTTGATGAGCTTCTTCTTTGCATGGTCATCCAAATTCAAGTTAGAAAGTTTAACCTTCAAGTACAAGAGAAAAGGCCTTTAATTACTTGGATAAATCCGATCTCTGCACTCTGAAAATATTTTGAGATAGGCACAACTTTAATCAAGAATTAAAAGGATAGCTATTAAGTGTGCATTTGCAGAATTTCTTCAAATTCTGTCCCAATACCAGAAAACCCACAAACATAAGATATACAACAAACAATTAGTATTTATTAAGAAAACCCAACCTCTCAAAAGTTAGTCTGAAGCTAGATTCCATATGTAATAACAAGTATGAAAAGTAAAGCAAACTGGTTTTTGCTATCTGTTTATACAAGAGCAAATAAGAAGGATATGAACCTTAACAGACTAAAGATATATGAAGTCGGAAACATAAGTTTCTATTAAGTAAGATTTGCTGAGGAATATTAAAAACATGAAGACATAACAGTACTCTCTTACTAATTAGTCCACTGTTTTCCCTGTGCATTCTTTCTACTGTGTCACTGCTGCACGAAAGAACTGTCCAAAAAAAATCAAGAAACCTGCATCAGAAAAACTAACTGAAGTTGAAGGACTAAAAGAATTCAGAAGTTCCAATAAATATCAGGAAAAGAGTACCACCTGAAAAGAAAAAACCCTACTACTAAAAACAGAAAGCTAAAGTACTAAACTTAAACACGGCAAGTGAGGAGACAACAGGGTTTCAATACTAAAACTTCTAATCTTGAAAAAAACCTTAATATTCAATACTCCATATATTATATGAAAAATGTCTCCTTTTTAAGGAATTACATGCTCCTCTACCATGCATGCCCATAATACTGGTGAGCAGGAGCTCAACTGGCTTTGTTCCCTAGCTGACATTTCATCAAGTCCAACTCTAATAAAAAATTAAAAATTCTAATAAAAATAAATTAAAAAGCTCTGTTCTCAGTGCAGCCGAAAATGACCATGAACAACCACTTCTGAAGTCACGATACTTCCAAGGTCCCTATGCATACATCCACCCTTTCTAAGGGGGTATCTTACATATAGTGCTCTTCCATACAGTGCAGCCACACAGCCTTCAATCAGTGGTGACAAAAAATGGGAGTTATGAGAAGGTGGGTCCACCCCTGCTTTACAGAGAAGCTGCACCTAAGCTAGGGCACTGAGCCTCAGTCTCTGCCTGAGCCACAGCGCAGCTATCTCTGTGCCCAGCCATGGCCCACACTGACACAACCCTGACACACACCCTTGACTTCCTGGCTTGACCTCCCCTACTGCATCACTATGGACTGGCTTGACAATCAGCAGACTGTTGACTGATCCTAGTTACTGTCACTAGACCTAATCCTGATCCACTGACTTGTCTTTCCCCTTCAACTTCAAACCTGCCTTATCATTATGAACTTGTCAGGTGATTAATGGGCTGTTGGATAGATGAGGCTACTATCACCAGACCTGTCCTGCTCACTTGCTCAGGCAGTAACTGCACTCTTTTTGGGAAGGTCACTGCCCCTGCGTGCCTTGCTGCCCCTGGATTGCCTTCCTTGGAAAACAGCCTACCCTCACTGCTGCCTGGCAATGCTCACCCAAAACGATGAGAAATGCCTTTTTGTAAAAGACATTTTCTTAATATTGTACTTCTCTAATATTCACAGAAAGAAAGAATGCTCCAAGCTCTGGAGTCAGACACAACTCTCTGGCAAACAAACAACTGCTACTGCACTCAAGCACTTTATGACCGTGACTATCTAAACTTAACGAGATACTCCAGCTCAGATGTCCAGCATTAGCTTACTTTAACCAACAATGCAAAACAACGTGAGTAGCGGTTTTTGCACTGTCTTAAAAGTATGGCCTCATAGTTGCATCATGCTGTCTTCATACAATGTGATTGTCTGAAATTTACTGTTAGAGTGCTATGATTTTATTCCACATGACTTGCTTTTTCTGTAAAAACTAAAAAGCTAACTGGTCTGTTGCCTATGCTACCACAAAAATATGTTGTTCTTACTAATGCAAAGTCACACTGAAGGGACAAATATTTATGTGGTTACTTGCTTCAACACGGAATATCAATTAGACAGCTTATAACTGTTAACTGAAACGGTGCAGACTATTTTATGGTGAATTTTAGAAAAATTAGAGCTCCATAAAGAACTGCAGTTGATTTTCAAGAAGTAAAGAAGTTACGTTTTACCACCTATGTTGTCTGACACAATGTGTAAAGTTCCACTTGGGAACAGACTAGGATAAATTTAATGACAAGAAATACTGGCATTAGGCTACAAGAAATGAAAAATCAGCATTTCTAATATGATATCTGGTAGAAAAAAGGTGTATTTTTTTAATTAAGATCTTAAGATTTTAAAACTTAAACTTTTAGACAATATTAAAAAAGGAAATCTTATAATGAAGATCCACCAGAGAGTTTATCATAGTCGGTAACACAGTAAATGCTCTCATTGATACATACTCAACCACTCTTTGACCTAGTACAATCTCCTTTCACCTCTAAATCCTTATCTTCCCCCTCCTTAGGCAGATTTTGTTATCAGAGAAAGAACTTATCAAATAAGTCCTACTGCACACACACTGATGCCTGGAGGCCTGCCAACTCAATCCTTATTAATAGTGCCCCATTCATACGACCTATCTTTCAATTCTCATGCACTTCCAAGGTCTATAAATTAGCAATAAGAGAGCCTAAGCAAGACACTGAGTGCAGAGGCACTTACAGCCTTTTCTGTAAGTAGATTCTTCAGAAGGTACACTATTTTGTTCATATCAGTGCTTTATCTTGCATTTGTAAATACCTATTCATAACCTTACAAACTCAGTTCTAACATGCTGCAATATACTTAATACACTGCTTTCTATTCATACATTCAGCAAACCATTTCCCCTCATTTCCTTACAACATATCATACTTGCACATGTTCTTAAAAGCCAAGTATTTGTGAAAAAAAGTTGTTTACCAAAACTACTACTTACTCTTAAAGTCACCACTCTTGCTTTGGGATTACGAATAGATGTCCCTGCAGAAACATAATCTACTGTTTCAATTTCAATAGGAAAATGTCGTTCACATTTCTCATCACTGTCCAAAGCACTCGGCCATTCAGTGCAGAAATCTGTATAACAAAGAGAAAACACTCCAAGTAATAACTGTAACGTCTTTCACTAGATCAGGCTGCTCAAAGCCCTGTCCAACCTGACCTTGAATACTCCCAACGATGGGGCATCCACAGCTTCTCTGGGCAACCTCTTCCAGTGTCTCACCACCCTCATTAATAAATATCTTTAAAAATAAAGATATTTATTAAAAATAAAAAATATCTTCCTTATGTCCAATCTAAATATCTACTCTCTTCCAGTTTAAACCATTGCCCCATGTTCTGTCACTACAGGCCTTGGTAAAAAGTCTCTCCCCGTCTTTATGTACTGAAACGTGACAGTAAAGTCCCCCTGGAGCCCTTTCTTCTCCAGGCTGAACGACCCCAGCTTTCTCAGCCTTTCTTCACAGGAGAGGTGCTCCAGCCCTCTGATCATTTGTGTGACCATCCTCTAACAGGTCCATGTCTTTCCTGTACTGGGGACTCGAGAACTGGATGCAACACTCAAGAGGGGAAAGAACTAATTTCCTGAATATGGTAGCTACACTCTTGTTAATACAACCCAGTATGCAGTTAGCCTTCCCTGCCACAAGGGCACACTGCTGACTCATGTTCAATTTCCAAATGCCCACTAGGCCCCACATGGCCTTTTCTGCAAAGCTCCTTCCTAGCTGTTTGCACTCCCTCACATCCCCCCGGCCTGTAATGCTGCATGAATCATTCCCTCACAGATGCAGGACGTTGCAGTTGCCTCTGTTTAACTTCATGAGGCAGCAGTTTTTTTCCTGCCTGTTGACAACCTTCTGAATGGCAGCTCTGCTCTCCAGTGTATCGCTTGTTCCCAGTTTGTTATTTTAGGAAGATGTGCTGAGGTCATGCTCTCTACCATTATCCAGGCTGTCATAAAGCATGCTTTTGGGTGCTTGGAAATGGCTTCCAGGAAGGTTTGCTTCACAATCTTCCAGGGAACATGGTGAGGCTGACTGACCTGCAGTTTCCTGAATCTTCTTTCTTGCCCTTCTTGAATATGGTTTGGCAAAAATCTCCTGTTCCTCCTGGGTAGTCTTTACCTGCTTCCACTTTCTATATACTTCCTTTTTGCATCTCAGGTCACCCACGAGTTTCCTGCACATACAAGCTGTCTTTCTGCCATACTCGCTCAACTTTTTGCCTGCTGGAATGGACTGTTCTTGCTCTTTTAAGGAGGTTGAACTTAAACATCCACCAGCTCTCACAGGCCACTTTGCTCCCTAGGAGATAACCCTGTGACATCTGCCAAGCAGATCCCTGAATAAACCAAAATCACTCTCATGAAGTCCATGCTCTAGTTCCACTGTCTGTCTTGCTCACTTTTCTCATGATTTTAAACACCACAGTTACCAAGGATGCCTCTAACCTTCACATACTTCACCAGTACTTCCTTGTTTCTGAACAACAAATCCAGAGTGTGTCTCCTAGTCAACTCATCAATTGTTTTCACTGAGAAATCGCCTTCAATACACTACTTGCCTTCCTCTCTGCTCTCAAGATCTTAAACTCCACAATCTTCCTTTCGCAATCAAGGCTGCCAGCAACCTCGACATCTCCAACCAGTTCTTCCATACTTGCAAGTAGCACGTGCAAACCAGCATCTTCCCATAGACAGTTTGTCCAGCATCAAGAAATTACCTGCAACACACTCCAGAAATTTCCTAGATTGCTTCCATTGCATCCTGTTACCCTTCCAGCAGATGTTGAGATGGCTGCAGTTCCCGATGAGAACCAAAGCTTGTGGTTCTGAGGCTTTTTTCAGTGAGCTGTTCATTCACTTCCTCTTCTTAACCAGGCATTCTAGGGCAGTCGCCCAACACCAACACCACCTTTCTGGCTTCTCCTCTTCTCAAGCTTCTACCTATTCTCAAACTCTCAACCAGCTTGCTACACAGCTCACAGCAAAGCTCTGCATCTGAGCTTTTCTTTGGGGTACAGGTCAGCTCCTCCTCCTTCACATCACCCCTGCCTGCACCTCAATCACATAAGCTTTCTCTCTGCATTTCTGTGACTACTCAGACTTCCAATTCCTCTGGTTTCTTATACTGCATGTATTTGTATACAGGCAACTCAAGACAGGCCTCTTCCCACATCCTCCCTACCCCTTCATGCCTTCACTTATCTTTGGGCTAACCTCCTCATTAGGTTCTCCTTATTGGCTTCCTGGCTGGCAGAGGTGCTCTCAGCCTTCATTAGATCCTGTATCTCCTCAGCAGACTTTACTCTTACTGAAGGGTTCCTTTTATCAATAGCATTTTTTAAAATGCATGTTGGAATGGCTACTGATTAAACCCTGGTTTAATCTCAGAAAATTTTCTGAGAACTGAGTTACATCCATCACTCATCTTCCCTAAACTATTCTCCAGTACAAGCAGGTCCCAATAAAAAGGTAAAATTCAAGTACCATTGCTGAAAACCTCCTAAAACATACCTGCCTCTCACCTGTATGACTCAATGCAGCAACAAGAAAGCATACAATATGAGGCAAAGCCTGACAACAATATTAGGCAAAGCCTGACAACCAGCTTCAGAGGTGAACCATGTCTCACCTTATACTTCATCAACACAGTTACATTTTGCATCGTCTTAAAAACCCAAGAGATGTTTTTTAAAAACAGCAAAAAAGAGGAAAAAACCCCGTCAAGACAAAAAACCTCTCACCTTTAAGAGCTGCACAGTGTTTCTTAATTGCAGGAGGAGTAAGATGCAAAAAATTGGGAATCTGAAATGGACATATTAAAGAGTTAGCAAAATATAAGCTTTTTGTCTGTTCATTGATAAAGTGATATTACTGAAATCCAGTTACATTTTTAACTTATGTTAGAGTAGTACAATAGGCTTAATAAAATATTGAGGTAAGAAGACTCTTCTCGAGTCTCATTTAGCAAAAGACTTAAGCAAAACCCCATTAGGAAAGTCACAGGCATGATAATCCTAAAAAAGTCTCCTGATTTGGTTTATTTGTATTTGTTACCATTTAATTTAGAAATTAAATTTAGTATTATCTGATTTAATAATAGAAAACAGTATGCAAATATTCCAATCAAAGTAGTGCAGTCTTAGTGAGTAATAATTTTCAAAGTTAACACACACCAATGGAATGTGTCTTACCTTTACAAGTTCCAAATTGCCTTCTTTCGGTGGAGGTACCCCCCTCTTCACTGGGTAACCCATTCGAATTGGGAGAGGCACAGAGGCAGGTTTAAACGAAGCTGCTGTTGGATAAACACTGCTCCAGTCCTGATCAACAGCCATTCTCTCAGTTCTGGGAGGTATATGCTATAAAAGTTTGACAGGAGATATGTTGTTTTGGAAGTACACACACACAAAGCTATTTCAGGAATAAATTCCCAAAGCTAGAAATTTCAAGATACCTTTACATGAAAAGTTAGTACTTATTTGTGAAGGAAGCTCTCAAAGCTTAGCTAGCAGGCACTTCCCAGTCTTTAACTGCAACCTTACCATCTTCTTCTGTTGTGATAAAGCAGCAGGGGAAACAGGGGAATCAAACCAGTATTTAATTGCAACCTCAATTTCCTAAAGTGCCTAATCATCTAGTGCGGGCAAGAATGTGAGCTTTAAAATTCTGAAAGTCTGAACAAGATCATATTAAAAGAAATAGATATTAATAACTCTAAAAGTACTTGCTATAGAAATTCCAGTATAGGAAGAATGCATTAACACATTGCAGCTTATTTCCTCTAATAACTGACCAAGGCTCCAGTCAAATGCTTTTTTAAAAAAAAAAAGGTAAAAGACCAATGGATATACACAGTCAGCTGGTCTGACTGCTTCGGTGTATCATTAAATCTGCTCTTGGAAGTTAAATGAACAAAAATTTAATGCACACGAAGTCCACATTTACTATTTGCCTTTAAAAATCATACACTGCTTTTGAAATTCATGTGTATAATAAGTAAGAAAATTCTCAGTGAATAAATGCACAGACAGCAGTTTTTATTCTACTGTGCAAGAACGATTTCACTTCTGCACAATACTTGATTTTAATTACACCAGAAAACAACCACTAGAAATCCTCTAAACCCATACTGAAACCAACATTGAAATGCCCCGGTTTTATTTTAAATGCAATGTTAATTTGCTTTCAAGGCCTGCAGTACATGGTGACAATACAAGGTAAATGTTAGCTTGTTACTGTTAATGTTTTTGCCTTTATGAGAACACAGTCTGCAAACAGCCGAGAGATTAAGGAAGCTAGGGGCTGGTTCTCCAATTTAGTCACAGTGGATTGTTTCATCAGGTTCTGATGGCAGAAGGGGCTCCTGTACAAACTGCGAAGACATAGCTTAGAAAACTGTTTTCAAAGACCTCTGAGTTAAGTGCAAATAGTTTCAGTACTTACTGGTCTTATGACCTGTGGTGTCCCGTCTCTTCTCCTTGTTGAAGCTGAAAGAAAAAGAAACATTTTGCAATATAAAGTATTATATGATTTTGTGCGGGGAAAAAATGCAGCGCAGTCCTGTATGCTTTTTTTTCTTTAACAAAGACAATATACACTAGTACTTCCTAGTCTGTATGTGGAAGAACAAGAAGATCAGGTACTCCTACTGCAGATTGCTCATTTATTTTTTGAAACTTGAGATTAAAAAATGCTTGGAAGCCATTTCGTCTGGGTCTATACCTGGAACACATTAACAACAATTCAGTGGCTACACACCTAAATGCATTTTGCTAGCGTCACATATTCCAGCATGATGGAATATATATTAAGGGCAGTTAATGACAAAACAAGGGGAAATGGGTTTAAACTGAAAGAGGGCAGGTTTAGATTAGATATTAGGAAGAAGTTCTTCACTGTGAGCGTGGTCAGACACTGAAACAGGTTGCCCAAGGAAGTTGTGGATGCCCCCTCCCTGGAAGTGTTCAAGGCCAGGTTGGATGAGGCTTTGAGCAACCTGGTCTAGTGGAAGGTGTCCCTGCTGCTGGCAGGGGGGCTGGGACTGGATGATCTTTAAGGTCCCTTCCAACCCAAACCGTTCTATGATTCTATGATGGAGGAGAAAAGAAAAAGAAGATGAGAGAAAGTACGCTTTTGCCTTCATAACTGTGCTTCCTTTTCTCTTTCCCACACAGCTGTTAAGTCACAAACCACTCTCCACCAGCACTACAAGACAGCTAAACCTACCAGTTCATCACTACCAAAAGGAGAATCCCATGGCTTCATCCATTCCTTCTGACAGTACACCTTCACACCCTCTTCTGTGCCACTCAACCTCATCGAACCTCTGTACAAACAGTTATCAAATTGAACCATTTTTCTTCTTAAGCTGGAACAAGCTGATGGGTTTGTTTTCTGTCATTTTACCATGTTGATCTGGCTTATTGAGCTGTCCCAGATTCTTCTTAAGCTGGAACAAGCTGATGGGTTTGTTTTCTGTCATTTTACCATGTTGATCTGGCTTATTGAGCTTAAAGCTCAATAAGAGCCCAGTAAAGCTACAACAAAGAGTTTACTCCCTTTAAGCAGGCCTGAGCCACCATTTGGCTCAACCTTCTAGCCAACTGACTTCATCTGGAGCTTTGGGTGAGGGACTCAGGGATGCATGAAGATACCAAATACCACTAGATTTTCAATCTTAATGGAGAACTTCACTTTCTTGTCTTCATTTCCTCCCCCACCTGCCAAAACACTAATTTAATCACTATCAACCCCCTCCTTCCAAAATAAAACCAAGAAGAAATTGGTGTCTCCTGCATAACTTTCAGACAAATGAAGGTCAATGTGATGAAATTTATTTTAAATTGTCCTGTTTGGGCTTGGGTTTGTTTGTTTTTCAAGTTTGATACACTCTTGCCACATTAGAATACAGTATATATTTAGAGAAAAACAAAACAAAACATTGAAAGGGATTTAGGAGTGGATGTTTGGGTTCTTTTTACCTCATCAATTTGTTTTACATCACCTCACATAAGCCTTAGAAAAACTTGTGAGTTTCACAGTTCTCTTGTCTTCCTTATCAAGGTATTTTACCACTCTCATTCTGTTCTTCCTCTTCTTGCTATATAAAAATCTAAACTGAAAAATATACATGGGGTACTGCAGCATCTAATACACATCATTCTTTTATGCCTTGATCTGCCATTTTGCGGTGCTTTCACACCACACTTCATTCAGCCACACTTCATTCATAACAATCTTACTATTTCTGTTACAAACGTCTTACAAATCTTACTATTCCTGTTACAAAAAGGCCCATAGTTCACATTGAAATATTATTTGTTTTTGTTGATTACAATTGTTCTTCATTTTAAATATTGCATTCTTTTTCCTGTTTTTTGTGCACTACTACAAATATAATATGTGCAGTGTGCATAGGGATTCGTTCATTTTTTTCCAAACTATAGTCCGGCCCCCGGCAGTACCTGAGGGACAGTGAACCGGCCCTCTTTTTAAAAAGTTTGAGGACCCCTGGTCTACAATTTCAGGGCAGGTCACCATTTGCTTCTGCAGTGTCACAGGTCCCAACATCAGACATCACTTACAGGCTTTTTCAGCATCGCAGCCTGCTCCTGAGCCCGCAGACGACAGGCGCAGACGCAGCCCTGAGCACAGCGCTGGTGCGACCCCCCCCCCGCCCAGCCGTTTCCATTCGTGCCCAGACCAGCCGGAACAGCTCGGCCTGAGGCCAGGCACGACACCCAATGTTTAACACGCGCACACATCCCTCGGCAAGTAACGGAATTCTCCTTTTGAACACTTAAAACCAGACAACACACTGCAAATTCGCTGTAACCCCGAGCTGAGAAACCCGCCCAGCAAACGCCGGTTTGCTCACTCTTTCTCCCGACTACTCGCGGTATTTACGCTGCCAAAATCTGTCACATTTACCAAAAAGATGTGTTATTTTTTTAAACAAAAGCTCTCCGCAAATATTCGCCAACAAACCGTCTCTTTCAGAGCTGCCCGCAGCCGGGAAGGGAGGAGAACCAGGGGTCTGAGCTCCCCGCGGCT
>NW_010327076.1:0-12371 GCF_000700745.2 Antrostomus carolinensis | reverse complement strand
CGGGATCAGCGGGTACTTCACCGGTTTCCTTATCGCCCGGGTGCAGCTGAGGTGTCTGGGCGCGTCTTTGTGCAGGAAAAGCCATTTCCTGCTCCTGGGTTTTCTTCTCCCGGGTCAACACAGTTCCCGGCCTCTTTAAAAGGCGCTTTGCGACCTTCTCGGTTCCCAAACGCCTCCAGAGCGTGTCTGCGCCTTCGTTATCCGCTTGCCCCAGTGTCTGACAGCAACTTTGATGTAGATCCTACAAATTATATTGGGTAGAAGGGACAGAGCAGAAGGAAATAGAACGATTTTTGTTTTAGGAAAGGGAGAAATGAACAGATTGTTCCTCTTGCCCAGGAACGTGGGAAAATGACAGTCTCAGAAGCAACCCTGAATGTCATTTAACAAATGAAGAGGTTGCCTTTTCTGCCAGGTAAATAAGTCACCTACAAACGGTAGTTAAAAAAATCCACCGTTACTCTTCCTTACGCTATACAAATACTACATCCAGCTTTTTGCTTTGCTTCTTAATGTTCTGTAGGGGAGCATTAAGGCTCATAGATCTTCAAAGATCCTCCGAGTCTGGAGCCTGCTTTCATTTTCCCCTTAAACTACCAATTTCAGCTTCATTACGGTGACAGTTGTGAAACACGCGGAGCTTTAAAGACATAATTAATCTTTTAGCTGACACGAGCGTTGTTTGCAGTAGGTGTTGCAGAACAGAATTCATATGGTCTTCAGTACACAACTGAAATCTATCCAGTGGTGTATAAAATGTTTTACACAACATCATTTGACTGAGTTTCATCTGAAATGCTAAAATTGAAGTCATCATTGCCTTTGACATGAAAATTAAAGCACAAGTGAAGCTCGATCACGTTGAGGGTCGTGGTGGTGGAGGTTTGAGAGCAAAGGAAGTAGAGTAAATTGCCCTTGGTAATCTAGCAAGAGCTGGAAGTAGAGCTGGGGTCCGTGTTTGCGAGGTAGCTGATTAGTCTGGGAGTGGGAGTGAGTGTTTCAAGCACCTGAGGTTGCTAGGCAATTCCTTCTTCCTCCCGCTGCATCCACCTGAAATAGGCAGTTCTTGCACAGCACTTGCAGGGAAGACTTGCTCTTGAAGAAGAGGCCCTTCAGAACTACGTGTGCTCAAGTGCTTTATTTGGCAGAGTAGATGAATTTCACTTGAAATCAGAGCTTGCATTCTTCTTCATCTGCCCAGGTTCAATTTGATGTAGCTCCATGCCTAGTGCATGTAGAAAAGGATAATCTGAAGCGAGCATCTGAAAAGGAAACATGCAGGAAAGATTTTCTGCACTATCCATTTTATAACCATTCACATAGGTCTAGAACTTTTATACGTTTCCTTTTTTAAGTCTTGAGTTTACCAGTGCTTTAAAATAAAGCAAAGAAAAATATGAATAGAGAAACAAATTCATTCATTCCATCCCTCCCAAGCCTGACTTCTTTGTTCTCTGTAGGCACATTTTAGGTAAGCTGATGGATTCACTGAAGGTTAAGGTCTACTTCAGTTCATTCCACTGCCATTTCGCCTGCTTAAACTGAGGGTTGAGCAGCTTCCCTCTCAGACACTTTCCCCATTTCAGAAGCAGGAAGTTCCTTTGCTGGGGTGTTGCAGAGCCACCTGAAATGGCAGTGATGGCCAGGAAGTAGAGCAGTGTGCAGAAAGTCTTTATTTCTGTGCTTCTGCAAAGGAACATCCTGCCACTGCGCTGCCCCTGCTTTGAAACAAATCAACTCTTAAAAACCAACAGCGATTCCAATGCTTGGCATTTAGAATTAATTATTCCACAGCCTGTTTCCTGTGCTCCACTCCTGATTTCAATAGTTTGACTCAAATGCTTTGTGGTTTATTGCCCCACAAGGGAGGCAGGGCCAGGGAGACTTTATAAAAGTGGACACTTTTCACTTGCAGCATTTGCTTGGTTTATGGCTGGTTTTGTGGTAACATCTGATTGAAATGCAGAGTCCTTTCTGTGTTGATTTAATTTTCTTCATCCTTCCAAGCAGAAGAATTTGTGGAAGACTAAAAATCTCTCGTGTAATATTTGGGGTTTTTTTAACAAGGACCTGTTTATGAGAATCCATTGATCTAAAAGTCAACCTGGTAAAAGTTATCCCTTTTCTGAGGGCTCCACGTACAGTACAGTTCTACAGCCACAACACTGGTGCGTAGATTTATAAGATACTAAATTTTATGGCTTTTTAGGGGCCTTATTTTTCCATATGTTATGCAGCAACCCTTATCTAAAAAGCAGAAAATTAGGAGAAGGCAGTCTGACGTTCTGTACTGTATCAGTCATACACTGCAGACTTTGTAGTTTTTCATTTATATTACATAATTTTTTTAAAGCATAAAGAATGCTTGGGTTTTTGGTTTTGTTTTTTAGTAGATGGTACTTTGGAAAATGAGCTGTTTTTGTCTGAAGCTCAGTCCAGTTAAGGCAGAGTTGTTACTCGATGCTGTTGGAATAAGGCAGCGTACCCTTTGTTGGGAAAGGTGTTAATTTCCTTCCCTGCCTTTTGCTTTAAATCATTATGCGACAAACAACACAAACAACAATTTCTAATTCAAATGAGGAAGACTGTTGGGAGAAGAAGCAAGTTATTTCCAGCTCTGGCAATAATTCAGCTGAAGTAGTTGGATATATACACACTCCTTTGTTTTACTGCTGGAAATGAAGAAGTAATCAGAGCTGTAACGAGCACTGTTGTGCAGTCGGGAGAGGCTCACAGCACAGCTCTGCTCCCTGCGCTCCTGGGGAGGAATGTGATGCTTTTATTATTCTAAGGGAGAGCTTTAATTTTGTGACATTTCCTGTTTCAAGTCTTCCAAGATGATTTTATTCCCTTTGGTCCTGTAAAAAGCCATAAAAGATTTGATTATGAAAACCATAAACTCTTCCTAGTTTCAACAGAATCGATGCCTAGACCACCTAAATTCTAACAGTGCCAGACACGTATATTGGATTTCAGAACACAGTGCAGGTTTATTACTCTGTAGGAGAGAATGGGTTTTTCTTTCCCAGCTTCAAAGTCTGCAGACACTCAGGTATTTTCCTTACAGCTGGCCTTTTCAGATGTTTATTGTATCACTCCCAGTTCCACATGCCTGAATTCTTCCACTGCTCTGACAGTTCATGGCTGGACCACAGCACAGTTTCCAATCAATTATTACTTCACGATGAGAGGAGTGACTTGCCACGGAAGGCAAAGGTGGTGTGTGTACTGCTCAGGGTTAGAAGTGACCACAGCAGCATTAGAGGATCATGGAAAAGAGGGAAAAAATAAATAAATAAATAAATAATCACCTGTTGAAGTTTGGATTATTGCATTTGGGGGCTCTGTCTGACTTCTTGGGTTCATTCTGGCACTTTCCATCCCCTCTCCCATTTCTGTCTGTTCCCAGGTTTTTTACTGTGTATCTCCATACCACCTTCTGCGCTCTGAGCACATCAGTGGCTTTTCAAAGTCTCTGAGGCATAATTAACTCTGGAAGCAGTCCCGTGGCAGTTGATGTAATTGATTTACTGCTCCATTTCTGGAGGGCTCCACCTCTCATCCTTCACATGCTGTTTGCTGTGAGGCTCTGGCCTCTCCTTCAGCCAGTGGCCAGCAGCAAACAACTTACAGCGCAGGGAACTGGTGTCCTGCGGTATTTGTCAGACACCCCTTAGCTCTGTGCTTGTGCTCTAGGCTACCATCCAGTTACAGTGTCACTTTTACTGCAGTGGTTTCTTATTCAGCATTTAGGTTTCTGGTTACTAGCAAGGATCAGGATAAAAACCCTGGAGTGTCGGCAGGAAGAGTGGCTAGCCAGCATTCATGTCCTTCAGATAGGTTTGTACGCTGCAGGTTGAACAGTTCACATTTTCACAGGTGCCCGTGTGAAGTTTGCACTTCTTCCTGAGTACATTTGGAATTCTTCTGCTCTGTTACACTTTAAAAAAAAAAACTGGTCTTACAAGACTGACTGTTTCCATTTTGACAATACTTGCCTAGATTTCTCCTTAAATCTGGCACTTCCTGTCACTGTCAGAGTTGGTTTTGTCGGTGAATCGCTGCAGTGTAGGTTGCAGTGTATATGAACTCAGTAAATTATCTTTTGTCTTTAGTTTCATTACTGTTCTGCTTCATTGTAGGTGCGTATAGCTGCAAAATTCATCACCCATGCACCCCCTGGAGAATTTAATGAAGTATTCAATGGTAAGTAAGGAAAACTGATTGGTGGTGTTTACCTCACGTTTCCTCTAGGATAAGAGTCTAAGGCTGTGCTACAATATAATGCTTTAAAGGTTAAGAAGTGGTGAGGGAAAAGCATGCTGTCATTCCGTGACTGTATACACTTAATGAAATGATTTGATCATTTTAATGTTTGTATTTGTACAGTTGGAGTTGAAATGCATAAAGAGAAACATTTGATCAAAAAAATCAGTAACCTACGTGACCTCTCTCTTCTCCAGATGTCCGGTTATTGCTTAACAATGACAATCTTCTCAGGGAAGGAGCAGCACAGTAAGTACTGACATCTCAAACACAAATTGCCATCAGAGATGCCTGTGTTTTCTTGCACCCATCATTCTGTGACAAAGCAAGCCATTAGTTGTATTGAGAGCAGTCTTCTGTCATTCCTTATCCCCCCAACAAAATACAAATGGAAGGCATGGATGATTCTTTTTAAAAAGCCCTAAATTGGAATTCATGCTGTACAGCCATATAAAACTTAACAGGAAGGCACTGTGCCAAAGAGTTTAACTCTACAGCAGCAGGAATTTTCTGATCTCGTTGAAGCATGATTTGTAAAGCAAGTGAAGCCTGAAATACTGAGTAATCCTTAGCTAAAGTTCAGAAAAAGAATTGCCCTCAAAAAAAATGAGCTTTCAAAGTGTCTTGTTTACTTGCACAGGCTCATCAGAAGGTGCTTAAGGGTTATGCATACAAGCTTTTTGATGCTAAGATTTTACTTCAAGCTAGGTGACATGTCAGTCAGCAGGTCTTTGCATAAGAAAATTGTTGTAAATACGAGTCTACTCAGTTGTTTACCTTGCTGCTGTCTAAATTGTAGCTGGGGTGTTCCTGTTTTGCTTTGGCTTACTCATATTCCCCCCCAGGCTACCTGCTGTTCTACTTTTGAACTCTGTACTTTCCTGGTCATCACTAAGTAAACCTGGCTTTAGAACTGGGGTTTTACAGCTCTCATCAATAAAAGATATTGAAAATTCCTTTAAGAGTGTGTATTATTTGCCAAATTAAGTTGAAGTTTTCTGTAATATAAATCACACCATGTGTTTACTCGAGTCAAAGTAAGTATGTGTGTACAGCTGAAATTCATGTTCTTTTAATTCTTAACAGTGCATTTGCACAGTATAACATGGATCAGTTCACTCCAGTGAAGATAGAAGGGTATGATGATCAGGTAAGAGAAAACCTTTTACACTCGAGGTTTGTCTTACTACACTGTGCAAAGACAAGAAAATGATGTTTCATCAAGATGTTGACTAGTTTCATTCTACTCACAAATTATCACTTCTCCTCCTTCCCTCACACATCATTATATTACCAAACTTATTCTTACAGAAGCAGCATAAGTGAAATGTTCTCTTAAGGTATTGTCTGATACTACCTAGTGACTATTTCATTGTTCCTTAAGTGAAGCTCCATGCTGAAGTCACTGGAATTCTACTTAGAGTGTGAATGATTAAAGATTACTGTTTCTTTAAAGCTCACTTACAAATCCTTATGTTGCTGCCTGCTTACAGTTCCTACTGACTGATAATAGGGGTTTTTTTTCCTGCATTTATAATCCATTCCCAGCTACCTCAAAAAACATATTATATCACTAATTGCACCAATCTAATACTATCCAGCCAGCAAAACTTTTTTTTTTTTTAATTATTTAATTTTTTTGAGAACAAGCAGCAAGTCCTACAGAAGATAGAAAGCTGGCCTGACCATCTGTTCTGTTCTCTGAGCAGAATGCTGACCTAGCTTTTCTGGTGTCCCAGATATGTTCATGAGAGGCAGATATTTTTAAGAGGGCTGTGCATAGAAATAGCTTTAACAAGAGAAAGTTGCAGTTCTCAGCCTCACTACAACTACTCTTAATTGCAGTTATTACTGAAAATCCTTGTTTCTTTATGTGATATTTTAGCTCAATGAAAGAATCTGTTGAAACATTGATATCTATTCAAATAGGGAATATTGTTATTACATATTGTTATTCAAAACAACACATTTTACAGCAGCATAAGTGTATCTTAATTTCACCTTCCTTTACAGGTCTTAATTACAGAACATGGTGATCTGGGCAATGGCAGATTTTTAGACCCAAGAAACAAACTTTCTTTTAAGTTTGATCATTTAAGGAAAGAAGCAAGTGACCCCCAGCCTGAGGACACGGAACCAGCTTTAAAACAATGGAGAGATGCCTGTGACAGTGCACTGAGAGCTTACGTGAAAGATCATTACCCCAATGGCTTCTGTACTGTTGAGTATCCGTCTCGTTTCACTGAAAGTTCATTGCTCCATGTCAGTCAGTCCCTGAGTGGACTTTGTGCTGGGCACCACTGTTTGAATTCTCCATCCTCACTAGTGTTTTTGCTAAGTTTGGAATAACAAGTTCCAAAGAGAAGGAAAATATCTTGGTATGCACACAGTGGCAAAGATGTATTAGACTTGATTCTTCATAGTTGTGACTGCCAAGCACTTTAGCACCCGCAGTTAATTAAAAAGAAGCATTATTTGCACATATGTGCAAGTGGAGGTGTTGGACAATGTAATTAGTGGTACACGTTCCCAGTGAGGTACCACAATAGCAAGCCTCTGCAGTGCTGCCAGGAACAGAAATTAAGAATGGCTTTCCTCAGCTTTTGGCCCTTTTTAACTCTTTTTCTAAATGCAGGTTTATGGTAAATCTATAGATGGGCAGCAGACAATTATTGCCTGTATTGAGAGCCACCAGTTCCAGCCCAAAAACTTCTGGTAAGACTATTTCAACATAGTTTATTTCCTTCCTTTACTAGTCCTCTGACAAACCCATCCTTTAGGTCTTTTGACACAGTCTGAAGGGCAAGTAGTCCTGGGCTTCCCACAAAATTCTGCTTCTCATTCTGTAGCCTGTTTTCCTTGCAGCCTCCTTGGCATTTCCCTAAAGCCTTCAGAGTGGCTCAGTGACCTGTCCAGAGAGAAAGGCACTAGCAGAGCTAGACCCTTACCTGTTCCAGAGCACAAGTGTGCTGGAGCTGGTCTGTACTGAAGCTGCATTGTATTCAGCTGTGCTTCAGAAATTTAATTCAGTGCCATGTAAGGCACTGTCCTATGGGTCATGACAGCAGAAACAACTTGTTCTTGGGAGTTTGGTTCTTTTTGTTATCAGAGCTTTTTTGGAAATAGTTTTCATGCTTTGATTGTTTTTAGGAATGGTCGTTGGAGATCAGAATGGAAGTTTACCATCACACCACCAACAGCTCAAGTGGCTGCAGTGCTTAAAATCCAGGTGAGCTACTTTTTCTGGCAATAACAGGAGAAGCTGCATTGTGCTTCTCTTACACAAATGCATTCAACTCAGAATGAGATGCTGAAAGCTGAGATGTCCTTCTCAAGTCAAGATGCTATTAAACTCTACTATTCAATAAATTAATTCTTAAAACTAGTGTTTCAGACATCATCTACAATCTGGCCTGTGGTTTATTATATAGCATTACCCTATATGCCCCCAAGTCTGCTTCACTTTATAGGGCTAAAACCTACACCATGAATTCTTTTATAATTGCTCTTATTTCAACTCTAGGCGTTTACTGCATTAACATAATCTTGAACAGTCTTGACAAAGAATGAAAGCTTTTAGAAAATCCATCCTGCTTTTAGTCTCCACGTAAGCAGAGAAGACTGGCACAACAATGCTGTTGTGCCATTCTGGTAGCATTTGGGGCTCTAGGGATTATAAAAGGGGTGTTAATGATAACCTACATTTTATCTCTTTGTTCAGGTTCATTATTATGAAGATGGCAATGTTCAACTGGTTAGTCATAAAGACATCCAGGACTCTGTACAGGTTTCAGTAAGTATGCTAAAAGATCTCTTTTTATGATAAAGCAACTATTTTATTCCCTAAACATCTCGTGAAGCATACACTTCAATGACTACATTCTCTTGACTTCAAAGTAGTGTCATTTTAGGGTGACTAGTTAGTGTAGTTGTAGTGTATAGTCACATGGGAAACCCAGATTCTCAGTTGCTTAAAGGTAGACTGTGTTAGAAAAGTACAGCCCTTATTGGAAAACTTACCTTGAGTTTCAGTTGAAGAGGGGAGAATATGCTTTTCTACCTCTGAGCCAACAGCAAGATGGGTGTACTGAGGGGAAATGAGGAGTCCTGCAGTACAGTAGAGGGAGCAACAGTCACAAAATCCCTAATACCATGAAGGTCTTCTTCCCTTTTGCTCACTAGGGTGCAGTCCTGTTTTAGTCTGGAGCACAAGCTCCAGCCCATACATACCTGTTTAGAACCTCACCAAAACATCTGTAGTGAGCAAAAGGAACCCAGCTACAAACCCAGCAGAAGCTGCTGATGTTACCCACTTCATCTATACTCAGCCTGTTATTTGAGAGGAAATCTACTGTGTAGCTTTTGTAAGCTGCTCTTAAACATATAAAAATTTATTTTTCCCCTTTGTAGAGTGATGTCCAGACAGCTAAGGAATTCATTAAGATAATTGAAAATGCAGAAAACGAGTACCAGGTAAGATCAGTGGTTGTTAAATAAATACGATGGAATCGTATCGGTCTCCATTTACAGTTAATGGAAACATGGAAAATTGACCTTTAATTCTGTTTCTGGCTGAATCTGGTATTGATTGTAAGAATTAGAAAAGGGCAATAGTATTTGTTTAAAGAATATAGTTGTAAAGCTAGGTGTAATTAATAATCAAGTTTGCTGTATAGTTATTTTGAAAGGTTACAAATGATGCCTGGAACAAGCATTGAAGGGGAGTGGGTGAGTCTAAATGTTTTCCTCTGTGACAGTTAAAAATACTGAAGAGGAAATGTGTGTGACAGCTTTTTACGTTGTCCCAGGCTGTGTGCAAGGAGACTCGACACAGATAAGTCAGTGAAACACCTAAGGAGATACTGCTGCATTCACAGGGGGTTTAATAGAAACCCTTTTACTTGTACACACACTGGTGGCTGCATTATTAACTCAGCTAATTGTGTGCCCTCACCTCACAGAAAGGGTTTTGTGGCTTTAACACTAAATCATGCTATTTCAGAGTATCTTCTTATTACCATAACTGAATCTGCTTGTCATTGCAGACAGCGATCAGTGAAAACTACCAGACTATGTCAGACACCACTTTCAAAGCCTTACGCCGGCAGCTACCTGTCACCCGCACCAAGATCGACTGGAACAAAATCCTCAGCTACAAGATCGGCAAAGAAATGCAGAATGCTTAATGCGAAATAAGGAGATGTATGAAATGTCTGTGTGCAAAATACAAATGTGGTCCTCTGCCAAGTAGATGGTTTCTAAACCAGTGCAGCATTTTTCTAGGGCTTTCAAAGCTAACAGGTTTTCTAGCCTCAGAGAGAACTGTGGAACAAATAGCGTTGTCTTTGTGTTTTGTGTTTCCTGCCGCATAAACTTCCTGTTGTGACTGCATTTACTGATAGGTCGTTTTAATTAAGCCACATTCATGGTTCAGAGGTAGAGCTGTTTTCAATCACTGATTGTACTGGTTGGAAAACTTCCTAGCTGGAAAAGCCCTATTAGAAATACAGCTGAGGGTGCAGAGCATTCCCTTCACCCATGTACAGCACTCCAGGTACTCCAGTAAGTTTGTCAGATCTGCCAACAGCTCAAGGCGCTATGCTGCAAGATATAATAAATGCAAAAGACAGTGAGCCCTCATGTTCCCCTGTAACTGACCTCCACAAAGCAAAAAGCCTGCAGGCTTAGATTTTACTGTATCAGATGAGTTTACAAGATCCTTTACAGAAACCCCTATGCAGCCAGCTCTTCCAGGGACATCTTTTTCTTTTTTTTAATCTGAAGATTTGAGCCATGTTCCCTAAAAGTGAACATTTTTGCTCTCCCCTCCCTCGTGTGTACGGTTATCAGACATCTGCATTTTTACAGAACTACACGTTCTTGTGTTGAATCACTGCTGATCCACGTAGGCTGGATGGTGATTAAAGATGCAAATGTCTACAGAATAATGGTATGTTGTGCTTTAATGCTTTGTGGCAGGTTCATAGAATTTGTATCCCAGGTGTATGGATGGATAGTGTACAAAATAAATAAACTTGCACCAAAGCGAGAGAAAAAAACCTTTCCATTTTGTCTCAGTTGTGGCCAGTTTCTTCTCATACTTCAGTGGGATTCTGGAATTAATCCCTTCGTTGCTCTCTGAAGGCTTGCTCTACCTTACTTTGTTTTTCTGTAAAATCAAAACCAGCAGTCCTACCAGTTTCTCTTCAGGGGAGGTTGGAGAGGCAGGTGTGTGCCTTTCTCAGAACTGAAACATGGATTCACTGCAAATTGGAACCCCTTTGGTGACCTCACTTTGCTTTGTTCATCCGTGGGCCTTCTTGCAGGTTCTGGTTTTTAACTGGAAAGTGTCTTCCTATTTTTAAATACACAAAGAAAGGGGTTGGGAAGATAGGGATGGGACTGCCCGTGCATTACACTTCAGGTTTTGCACAGTGATACCACAAAATAAGTGTGTCTATCCTTTGTGAGAAGTTTTGTCTAAATAAAATATATTTGTATTTGCTGTTGAGACTGACCATTCATCTGACACATCCTCTGTATCAAATAGTCCAGTAGAAATACACCTGTCTCTGTTTTAAAGCCATTTGTGTCTGTTCTTTCATGGTCTTGCTTCTGTTTGTTAGCTCTTGAAGAAGGCAGATCAACAGGTAACAGCCTGGAAGCAGGGGTGGCATTGCTGCAAGCCCACAGGTGATGCTCCCACCCTGGTATGCAGACCAGGGAGCTGAAGGTCTGAGAACTTTCAAATTAAAATCAGTCACAGAGCCCTAATGAAGCACTTCACCCCGGGGAAACCAGCGGGCAGGGTTATCCTGCTCGTCATTTCTGTCTTACTGTGACACCTACCTCACCCCATCTAGTCGGCTGGCAAAACACCAACTGGCTGTGTCCTGCCCCCGGTGCACACAGAGCAGGACCACGTTCCCCAGGATTTGCAGGCTGATTGCAGAGAGCTGCCCAAGGACAGCGCTTCTGCCAGCCCCTGTTTGTACAAAGGGTTTCCTCCCTGCCTGCAGCACCCAGAGATGAAAGCTTGTGTGGACCAGCACCTAAGGTGCACTGGTCTGTGGCCAGGGTCCCATCCAGACAAGCGCTGCAGCAATTCCAGGAATGTGAAGCTGAAGCAGGGCCCAAGATAAGGCTGTGCACACAACAGAGCTTTTATCTGCCTCAAGGCTAGTCTTTCCCCCGCACTGGGTTAATTACATTGCAAGCAGTACACCACCACTCCTTCCAGCCTTAAAACCCTTTCTATCTCTTTGTCCTTCTCCAAATCTTTTGCTAATCATCCTTCAGGCCACCTCATTCCCTGCCTGCCTCCTGGCCCTTCTCCCCCACCAGCCTGTTCTACAGCAGCTATCCCACTCCCATTTGTCCTTGGAAAAGGAACACTTGGCGTGACTCACCACCACTGGGACACATGGTGTCACCCTTAAAGCCATCAGCTATTGTCTGCTGGAGACCAGAGGCTGCAGCCAGCTCCTGAGCAATGCAATATCCCAGGCTGGCTCTATCGGAGTGTAGAAAAGTCCAGTCTGACCCCACAGGAACCACAAGCGAGCAGCCACCACAGCTTGACCGAGCCAGGGAGGGCAGAGCCAGCCCAGCGCTGCAGGAGGGGTCCTGCCAGCCCCAACACCAGCTGGGCCCCATGGAAAGGGCTTTCCTGTCTGTTTACAACATCAAAGCATAAAGCTCCAGGATTCTGCCAGCAATGCATGGCAGAAAGGCTTAGAAACAACTTATCCAAAGGCAAACCCCCTCATTTTTCAAACCTCAGAGCCACAGCCTGTGAGGGGCCCTACACCATCACAGTCCACCAGCCACCCCCAGACAGTGGCAGGTCACTACAGAGCTTGGGTCAGAGGAAAAGCCACCCGAGCTGAGGTGGGGACAACAGCAGACTCACCCCAACATCCTTGGGCCACAGAGAAGGCAAAAGCAGCACCATGAGCTGTTTCCCAGAGCAGGTCAGGGATCACCATCCTCACCAGATTGGCTGGGGTGGAGGTGCAGGAAAACAGAGACAAAGCCAGACACCAGCTCCTGCTGCCGCTGCCCTATTTATGGAGCAGCCGTGGGGGGCTGGGAGCTGCTGCCCC
>NW_010327075.1:508-7412 GCF_000700745.2 Antrostomus carolinensis | reverse complement strand
AGAAATAAAAGCAAGGGGAACAGAGGGGGAAAGGGCGGCATCGCCTGCTGGTGAGAAGTAGAGAATAAATATTTTGTTCTTTTGCTTCTGCGCGCGCAGCTTTGCTTTGCTTCTATTAAACTGCCTTTGTCTCGACCCACGAGTGTGGCCAGTAGGACCAGGGAAGTTCTCTTCCCCCTGTGCTGGGCACTGGTGAGGCTGCACCTCGAGTGCTGGGGTCAGCGTTGGGCCCCTCACTCCAAGAAGGACATGGAGGTGCTGGAGCGTGTCCAGAGAAGGGCAACGGAGCTGGGGAAGGGGCTGGAGCACAAGTGTGATGAGTTCACAGCTGAGGGAACTGGGGTTGTTGATCCTGGAGAAAAGGAGGCTGAGGGGAGACCTTCTGGCTCTCTCCAGCTCCCTGAAAGGAGGGTGTAGAGAGGTGGGGGTGGGTCTGTTCAACCAAGGAACAAGTGACAGGACAAGAGGAAATGGCCTCAAGTTGCACCAAGGGCAGTTGAGATTGGATGTGAGGAAGAATTTCTTTGCAGAAAGGGTTCTGAGGCATTGGAAGGGGTTGCCCAGGGCAGTGGTGGAGTCCCCATCCCTGGAGGGATTGAAGAGTTGTGGACTTGTCGGTGTGAGGTTAATGGTTGGACTCCATGATCCTAAAGGTCTTTTCCAGTCCAGGCAATTCTGGGATTGGAGTACAATGACTAGATTAGCTTTCAAACTATTGCTGCTTGCTACATACAAAGTGAAAAAAATTCAGTATCAGCTGTAAAGCAGGGCGCAGACAGAAAAGGTTTAACGTGTAAAATGAGAAAATTTTATATAGACAGATTTGAAGCTCTGCAACATTACATACGGTCACTTCACAGAAATTCTGAAATCCTAATGAGTGTTAAGCACAGAACTGCACATGCCAGAACAATCTTCTCCCTAAACAATAAATGTAAACTAAGTCAAATTGGTGTGTAACCCCCACAAATTAAATCATATCTCACATCATATGCATAAAGAGATGAACACCTGCAATTCTTGAAAGCAGTCTTTGAGATTACAACAAAGCCATGCTGTTCTTTACAAAGCACGTTTGGCGTGCAATTTATTTATTTATTATACTCTAATGTTTTATTCCTAGCAGAGTCTACACTAAGGAGATAACTCTGAAGCTTAATACACATTAAAGCTCAATATTACAGTCAGGAAATGAGAGTTAAAAATCCCTGGTGCAATCTTAACTGACTATTAACAGCCTAATCGCATAACCACGCATCACTCCGCAAACATAGACTTTTTAGTGACACTGTCTATTTAAGCTCTAAAAGTTTATCTGAAATTTTCTAGTAGGAAAAGAAAAGGCAGTTCAAGTCAACATCTTGCCTCTGGTTTACACAGTCCCATTCCACCAGCAGCTAGGTAACTTACATCTATCATCTTAGTCATCCTGTTCAAAAGGCCTGCAAGATCAAAAAAAATTATAGATTTTCTGTATCACATCTTTTTCACCACATTTCTTTGGTGTAATTAAGTTAATCACACACTTAACTGTAAAAGTTATTCTGTATCATAATTTATTCTGTAAATTATTCTGTATATGAAGCAGACTGTTTTGCATAGATTGCAAGTTAAAACAAAAAAAAAATTAGTCAATGTCACTCAATACTTGAAAATTTCTCTTCAATTAAAGTTAATTCTCACCTATTCTTAAAAGCTAGTATTACTGAGTTAAGATGAAATGGCAACTTTCCACCTTACTGATAACAACATTTCTTTGTAATTGAAGAAAAATTAGGTTTCTTGGGGAAAACCAAAGGTAACTAAATCTGCTTACTATCAAAATTAACCTTAAGAGTACCCAAAGAGGAGCAGCAAAAGATGAGCAACGAAGATACATGGAAACCTTAGTAAGACCAGATGCCACCACTCTTGCAGAGTTTGAATAAAATCATAAATCCTACATGATTCTATGATAAATGTACACGGCACAACACTGTCAGAATGTGAATGTTCTTGCACACCCCTCCAGAGGTTAGAATACACCACACACCAGTAACAATAAGAAAGCCCCACTTAAATTAACACTAAACTACACGAGCATCAAAATGACATTATTTTGCCTTTGGTACTTTGGGATGTGATAAACATCTGTGATTTATTATATCGTTTATATATGTGTAAGTGTACAGAGAAGGAAGAAACTAACAGCAGCTTGCTAGAGATGAATTTTGAGAGACTCTGGTCACTGGTTTCACAAGAGGTGCGACATGGTCACAGGCTGAAGCAGTACAGCAGTCTACAGTCACGAGAGGTAAAATGGAAGGGGTAAATGGTCAACAAATTGACAAGGTGAAGACTTTTACTGCAATGAAGTCGAGGAGCATCAGTTTGAAATGAAGGGTATACCATGGGACAAGGAACTGTGCAAGAACACAAAAAGGTGAATATCAACACCAGAAAGTGTACATGTCTACTTGAGTTACTGCAAAGAAAAGGACAATATGTGTACATACAAACCAGTCACCTTTTTTTTTTTTTTTAATTTACAAGACTGAAGAAGGATGCAGAGACTTCAGGGCAATCAAATCTATCAGTCAGCTATTTCATCCTCTGAAACTACTTTTGAATTTGGAGGATGCCACAGTCAAAATTGTTAAAGTCTTGGTTAAGTTTTCAGAAAGACCTGAGGAAAGCCTAGTACACATTTTAAATTCCACAGAGCACTGCTCAGAGGGATCTCACTGACTGTTTATGTTCCAGTCTGGAGCAGCACTGGCTGTTTTTGTGCAAATTCCTTTTACTGTTGCCTTTAACCACACAGTTTGCTTGGCTCACAAACATTTCTGAACCACAGGCCCAGTAGGTACCATCAGCTGGAGGACCTGACACACCCTTCTTTGAAGTAAACTTTGAACCACATATCACAAGGCCAGGATGCCTCAGCACCGACTACTTCAGTCTGCTCATATGCTTCCCTCACACCAAATTACACGCCGAGGCAGACACAGCTATTCTCTGTCAGTGTCTGTTCAAACCTAGAATTTTGTTAGAAGATTAAACATACGGAGAGCACTGTCAGAACACAGGAATTAGTTACAAGCCAATTGATCCCTGGTGGTTTGAGAAGATTAGGCCAACAGGATGAGTGAGAGCTGGAGACTCAATAAAGGCCCACAACATTTCTCCAGCAGTGCTTCAGCATTTGTGCACGGTAGTAAAGGTAGATGTGAAAAGAAAGTAAATAGTATTTTTGTCTAGCACATGGAGTCAGAGCTCTACGACTGTTCGCAGCATCTGTATTGCATCATTTCATCAGTAGTCTGCATTCTCATTAAATCATAATCTTCATTGTAATAATAATTATAATAATCATCAATCTCAGCTACTTAAAGATGACCAGGTCAAGGTTCAGTAATAACTGCAACTTCTGAAGAATATCTAGAAATTGTGGACTCAAAAAATAAAAAATATATACAATTTGCATATTCTCTAATCATTAGTTAAGTCACTGATCCAAATCATAACAATTTATGAGTAGACCCACACATGCCTACACAGACAGAGAAGGTGACACCTGAAATTATTTAAAGATAACAGTTCCCTTCTCAGACAGACAATCTCTTGGATGTTTTTTCCATCACTACCAAATACAAAAGACAACCGCTGTGATTCTACACAAGAGCAGGACCTCTACTGAAGATAATGCTGTGTTTTCATGACAAAGCCACATTCAAATACTGTCACCAGCTCCATGATCAGAAACCACTTCGCCATGTTAACATAACTCTGCCTGAGCTTCTTAGCAGGGCTGTGATGCAAACCATACTGACTCTTGCAAAATCATAGACTGGTTTGGGTTGGAAGGGACCTGAAAGATCATCTAGTTCCAACCCACCCAAAATATTTGCTCACCTATTAAACGCAACCTTACTTCAGCTTTTTCTGTCCTGTGGTATACAGAGATGCCTCAAGGGATGCAATTTTTCCATTTTGATCAGTCTCCTTTGTGCACTAAAGTCTTTCACCAAGTGTGATTTGCCACACTACCACATAAACAATGTGGTCTATCATCATTAGTTAAGTCCTTCATTAAGTCATCAACATTTCCATATGCAGTCCATCAAATATTTACCACTATATGGTCCTTTCTGATCATCCGACAAACGGATCCATACATGCCAGCAGCCTAACACAAGGCTTCCACTTTGTACCCAGGCATCACATTAGGAATTGCACCAAAACTTCAAAACTTACCGTTTCAAAGCTGCCTTTGTGCATCAGATCAATGGGAGGTCTGAAGAGATCTGCTAGAGTAGTGAGTTTCTTATCTACTGCCCCTCCATTTCGTAGCTCCTGTTCCTGTCGAACTGCACAGCCCCAAGAGGAAAGGAAGCTGAATTAGACAAAATACTCACAAGATGGATTTATTACTGGCTATACGCTCACACACAAAACTTTGGCACTAGAGTCACAGGGTTAGACCACACTGAACAGGGTTAGCTGCTATATAAGGTAAGAACCTCACTTGCCCCAGCTTTCTCAAGCATTGGGCATTTATTTCACTTTTAAAAAACATCTTAATAAATGTGAGTATCAGCAGCGGGGGTCATATGCCAGTGTTCAAAAACAAATGAGAAAAAAAAAAAAAAAGCTGTGACTTGTCCCCAGTGATGCTTTTAAAAGGGGAAACTGAGCTGGATTGATTGTAGCATCATGACCTTTATGAGGAATATTTCACTTACAGTGTTTCTATTTCTCGACTCTAAGGCAATCCCACAAAAAAAGAAAAAAAAAAAAACAACAGACTTAGTTTACATGGAGAGATATCTTTGGATATTTAGATTAAATATCTACTCTTCCCACAATCTTTCAGATGAATGGCTTTTCAGACTTATTTATACCCAAGTACGACACTTAGAGCAGGTTTCTTTTAGCGATATCAATTCAATTAAAAATAACACAGAACATATTTTCTACACAGGCATGCCAATATACAACAAAGCTAAATCAGAGCAATTGCTCACCTAAAAATGCAGCAAGACAATGTATTTTACAGAACCAAGTCAGTTGAAATGGGCAATAACTATCCCACAACCAAAATGTTTTCAGTAGTAAAAGGAGCTGTCAATGGGCCACAGCATACAAACCACTTTTGAGCAGGCACTGGATCTCCACAGGGAAAAAAGCATCCCTGTGGAACAGGCCTAGGATCCAGGAATTAATCTGGACTTTCACGGCCAGGGACACTTTTTCAGAGATAGCCAGTGATATGAATCTATTAAATTTTACCAAAAAGCATGATAAAAGTTCCACTGTCCTCACAGTGGTCTTCCATATTGTGCATCTCTAAATGTCTTATAACAAAGTGAAGATGGTGAGAAAAAATTTAAGGGTATGATGATTCTGTAAATGGTGTATTTTCATTTACACAGCTGCCAGTGAGTTCATTATTACTGGGAAACCCTGACCAAACCCGTCAGGGGAAAGAAAGTAATTATGAATACTTATTTTCAGTTCAGCACCCAACAGCACCCAACTACGCGGGAACCTGGTCCATGGTTAGACCTCTTGAACATTCCAGTAACATCAGCAACAACAGCTACACAACAGCTCTCACTCAGCTGTGAAATATCTGGTGTTCTGCTGTCAAAGAATCTTAATTCTATAAAACTTAATGGCTTAAGTAACAGCCAATGCTTTGTTATTTTAGGGATTCTGCATATGAACAGAGAGACAGTGGTAAACAGCAATTAAATTAATGAGAATTCATTAGAACCTTGTTTGTGGCCAAGGAAGAAGTCTCAGGGCTACTCAAATCTAATTCTGACCACTGGCTAGCCAAGAAAAATCCAGTGGATGAACTTAATTTCTACATAGGTGTTAGATGGAGCACCTCTCCTATGAGGACAGGCTGAAAGAGTTGGGGCTGTTCAGCCTGAAAAAGAGAAGACTCCGGGGAGATCTTACAGCGGCCTTCCAATACCTGAAGGGGCCTACAGGAAAGCTGGGGAGGGACTTTTCATAAGGGCAACTAATGACAAGACAAGGGGAAATGGGTTTAAACTGAAAGAGGGGAGGTTTAGATTAGATATTAGGAAGAAGTTTTTCACTGTGAGGGTGGTGAGACACTGGAACAGGTTGCCCAAGGAAGTTGTGGATGCCCCCTCCCTGGAAGTGTTCCAGGCCAGGCTGGATGAGGCTTTGAGCAACCTGGTCTAGTGGAAGGTGTCCCTGCTGATGGCAGGGGGGTTGGAACTAGATGATCTTTAAGGTCCCTTTCCAATCCAAACCATTCTATGATTCTATGATTCTTCCCCCTTTTCAATACTTTCAGAAAAAGTTGTGGGGTTTTTTTTAGAGTTATCAAGAAAATATTTGCCATACAAAAGCAGACAGAATACACAGTCTGCTGGTTTGACTCATATAAAACAGGCAAGTGTTTGGACCAGCATCCTCACTAC
The DNA here is from genome assembly GCF_000700745.2 of Antrostomus carolinensis. Classification (NCBI taxonomy): domain Eukaryota; kingdom Metazoa; phylum Chordata; class Aves; order Caprimulgiformes; family Caprimulgidae; genus Antrostomus; species Antrostomus carolinensis. The sequence continues at coordinate 969 of NW_010327075.1, read as the reverse complement.
CTGCTTCATATGTCCATTACTCAGTACTCTCCTTTCAGCCATCTCAGAACAACAAACTAACAACCTTAACTGTACCACAAACACAGAAAAGACAGGTCAGCAAACAGTACTGACACTACAACAATGAACAGCCTAATAACGTTATTAAAAAACCCAAACTTTAGCTGTAAAGTAGGCAACTGAAAACCTTTCAATGACCAAAAGTTGTCCTAGCCTACAATGGAAACTATTTTTCCAGTTGTACATAGAATCACAGAATCGGAGTGATTGGAAAAGCCCTTTAAGATCATCAAGTCCAACCATAAACGCGACACTGCCAATTCCACCTCTAAACCATGTCCCAGAGCACCTCGTCTACTCATCTTTGAAATCCCACCAGGGAAGGTGAATCCACCACCTCCCTGGGCAGCCTGTTCCAATGCTTGACTGCCCTTTGGGTGAAGAAGTTTTTCCTCACATCC
>NW_010327075.1:0-282 GCF_000700745.2 Antrostomus carolinensis | reverse complement strand
TCTGGACACGCTCCAGCCCCTCCATGTCCTTCTTGGAGTGAGGGCCTCTGACAGTTTCACTGGGCTACCCCTTGCTCAGCAGCCAACGCAGCCATTCACCCACTTACCCCCCACACCCAGGGGATAGGGGAGAGGATTGGGGGCAAGGATAAGGAGGCTTGTAGGTTGAGATAAGAACAGTTTAATAATAGAAATAAAAGAAAACTTAAAAAACTAATATTAAAATAGTACTGATAAAGATAGCAGGAATAAAAATACACAAATGAGTGATACCCAGTGCCA
>NW_010327074.1:0-37225 GCF_000700745.2 Antrostomus carolinensis | reverse complement strand
TGCCCGAGCGCCGGCAGCGCGGGGTGCGGGCGGGGGGCCGGTAACTTTCTCCCCGCCGCTGGGCTGGGCTTAGCCCCGGGCCCCGGGGCGGGTCGGATCGGAGCCTCCTGCCCAGCGCTGCCTTCTCCGGAGCTCGCTGCGGCGGCACAGGACGAGGGGGCTCCTGTGGCCCTTCCCATCGCTCCGGCTTTGATTGTCCAGACCCGGGGCGGGGGGATGTAGCTCACCTCAGACACAACACAATGTAGCCTAACTTTCCAGTTCTGCATTTCACAAGCTAAAAAGCCTATTTCTTACATTTCTGTAGCAGATGTGGGGGTTGTGGTTCTGACAAGACGTACACGGAGTGGTTTGTGTGTGCGTGTGTCTGGACTATGGTCGCCTCTTCATGTCTTGGCATAACACTGACTTCAAAACTTAACCTTAAGGAAGCTTTTTAATAAGGAAGCTGAGCTCCAGCTGCTCAAAAATGCTGAAAGACTGATGATGTTCTGTACATCTCCAGCCATAAGGGGAAGGCAAATTGCAATTTGAAGTAGGAGTTTATTATATTTATTTTGACACCATCAAATTGGGTTTGCCCAGTATGAGGAGAAATCTAGAGTTAACAGAGAAGTTGATAAAGGTTTGCAGTACTGGAAAGCCTTGCTGTTAGATCAGCTGATCATCACAGCACAGTATTAATTTCCTTATTATCCTCTGAAATAAATTAGTTAATGTAGCATAGGGCAGCCTATTGATAGTCTATTCTTACATATTTTTCTGTAATTTGGTGAGTCTGAAGTAATACTCAGAGTGTAACGTACTGACAAATGCTTGGATATGGTAAAAGGCCTGGAGGAAACAAGTAAAAAGAGAAAAAAATGGGGGAAAAGAGATCTGCTATCTCAATAAATTAATAAGGAATTTTCCAATATTCAGTTTGGTTGTCTCCAAAGCTATTTGCAGCCATTACAGCTTCTCACTCACTTCAAAATATTCAAATTAAAGTGATTTATGCAATGTTTGATACAGATTCCTTAAAATTAGACAAATTTAATTGTTTTGTTCATATAGGCAGATTTAATTGCTTTGTTCATATAAGCAGTAATTTTTGCGACAGACACCTGTGATTTTCTGTAATTTTCTTTTACCAAGGGATCAATCACATATTTGAGTATCAGGTGATGATTCCAAAAATGTCTACTTAAATCAATGCTCACTTTGAATACTAAATTACTTGAAATGCATATGGGACTTTAACCTCATCTACTTGGATAACAGCTTTTCTGATTTCTTTCAGAAGCTACCTGCTTTTTTCCATCAGCCTCAGGCAAAAAGAGTACCTGGCATCTGTTCGGGATAATTTTTAAAACATGGTGTGCTCAGTAAAAATTTATCACCTCTATCTAAAGATAAAAAGTAAATAAAATCTGCATTTATTTCTACCTGTTTTGCTTATACCATTATTATACAACAGCTTTCCAGTATTGTTGCAAACCTGCTCAATTACCCAGAGCAGCGGTCCCTAACCTCCGCCAGCCAACGTGCAGCAACAGAGAGCAATTATGCTGCAGGCAGCATCTTCCTATTGGCCTCAATTTTAACACTTGTATTTTTTTGCAGCTGCAGCCAGTCTCAGAGGGTCTAGCAGGCAACCCGTTATCCAGAAGCCCTGACTTGAAAGCCACTTCTGTAGGGTAGCAATGTCAGGAATTTGTTACTTTATCTTTTCTTCTATTTCTTTGATTAAAATACATATACTGTCCCAGTAAACTGGCCACCCAGGGGGTTTGTTTAGCTTGGATGTGATGGTATGGGTTGTAAGAAGACAGCACACATCACTTCCAGAAAGAAGTAATACGATTCACAGTCACAGGGTAGTACATTAACCAAATCCAGCTTCGTTTACATAGTGAGTTTCATTGACTTAACAGTGACAAAATAGCATTAAAAAGCCCTGACAGCTGATTCATTCACTTTCCAGCCACTAGTGGTCTAAACATAGGGCTGTGAAGAAAACCTGTGTTGAAAGCATCTTCTTGGCAAAATTAGGCAAAAGATCAAGCTATAACTTGTTATAACCTATTTTTTTCCTGTATGAAGGTGATCTGCATTGACTGAACTGACCATCTTCCTCTTAGGCCAGAAAAAAAGAGCTATCTAAAAATGTGTACAGCATTGTTAGAGTTGAGAAAAGTGCAGCTAGAAAACATACGTGATTAGGTTTTGTAGAGGAATTAAAGCATTTCCCTGTGCTTAGAGAAGTTTTTCTGCAATAAAGTGGCTACTTGCGTAAACCCAACTACATGGTGGATACAGATGATTTTACAGCACATTTGGTTTGAGCCACTTACGTACGTTGCCTCTGTTATGTGAGTGGTGGGGGCAGGGAAATCAAACCCTAACTGAGGGAGGGAGTGAGGGGTTGCTGAGCGTGCTGTCAGAGTTTGTCTACAAGCTCTACCTCATGGTGCCTGTCGGTCCCCACACTGAGCAGCCAGATCCCTGGAGATCCGCTTGCCTGACATTGCTGCTGTTGGCTGTGGCTCCTTCCGTCTGAGAGCTGGTGTGGGACTTGGACTGGGGGACAGGAGGGAGCGGGACAGGAGGGACTGGATGCCTGTGGCATGCACGGTATCTGTATGTTTCACGTAATTTGCCCTATTACGGGAAGTACTGCACAGCACTTGGAGCATAAGTTTACGGGCTAATGAGCTCCAGGTTTAATGCACTGGTCTCCTGGATTTAAAGGGTGACGTGAGTGAGTCAGCTCCCTATTTGTGAAATGTTGCTAATATTTCTGTGTCATAGAAGAGTTTTATGAGGGTAAATTGCTAAATCTGAACACACCAAGTATGTAATACATTCATAAGGGAGAATCTTATGGACCCCTCCAAAATATTCAAGTGAAAACCATGTTAGTCGTATGAACATTTGAAAACAAGGTCATGTAACATCACCCTGTGACACCAGATAAAGCAAATATTGTAGATAAGAAATTGAAGTTGCTTGACTAGAAGAACTATAGCAATGTGTAAAAAAACCCAAACAAACAAACAAACAGGACCCCATGAAGGCAGAAAATCTTAATGGAGGACTGATCATTAAAAGAGGATTTAAGACCAAAAAAAGTTGCATTTTCTTGTGGACCATTTCTCTAATAAATTTACCTTGTAACTTAACTAAAAACGTAGCGTGGCATGAATCAAGCCTGCCAGAAAGGGTGTGTATGTTTTTGTACATGTGACTTTGTGCTTTTAAAAGATGGATGCTTGGGGGCAGGGGGAATCAAGATGAAGAGTTACATGGTTTTGATTTAGGATACTTCTTTAGAGTTTGGCATAGAAGAGAAATTTAAATATTTTGGTGGCTGGAGCTAGCGCCCTGTTCTCAGTCTGCCTGGGACGTGACTGTGAATTACAGTTCCGTTGTAGGTGATCCGACTGCTTTAGAGTTGCATTTCAGACACTTCAAAAATCAACGTTAAAGCTTTTGCCACTAGTTGTTGTTGTAGTTCTTGGGCATAGATGATTCTGGCCCTTTTGGGGATTTTGTTGTTGTTGTTGTTCTGTAATGAACCTTTGTTTTTAAAAACCAGCTTCGCAGAGATGGCAGTGGTTGGCTGCCATTGCTCTTTGTAGACCTGATGAACTTCTGCATTGCCTTTTGTTGTAGTGTTTTGCCAACTTTGCAGCAACTTCTCCTGCCTGTGTACCTTCCAGTGACTGCTAGATATAGCAACAAAGTGTTTAATGCATAGCTGTACGTTTGCTGGCATTTGCTGAATATCAGTAAAATTAAGTTATATAAAGGAAAAGTATAAAAGAGTTGCACACTGAGACTGACTTACACAAAACTTCATCTCCTTAGCAGATTCTACAGATTGAATTTTTCTTCCTTTGGTTAGAAAGTATGCGGCCCTTGAAAACTTGTAATAAAAAAATTTAAAAGGTCAGAGGAAGCTGTTATGAACCTGAGGACTGGATAAAACAGATGCTTATGAAGATAAGGGATATAAAAAAAAGTCTAAGCCATTAATCATAATAAATTTTCATTAATGTTATAGCAGAAGAATGAATCGAAATAAAAAGTAAAGTTTGCTCTCCTTTTCTATTCTGTTAGATTGCACATGTTGAGGATAAGCCAGTAACATCTTAAAATATTCTGAATTATGTGCTTTAAAATTCACTGATACATGCTAAAACATAATACATAGTGAATATTGTGGGTATACAGATGGTTATTAGGCATAAAGTATACTAAATAAGAGATCAATGTTGTACAGTGACAGAAAGTCAGATTTTAGTAGTTGAGATTGATGGAGGTAAAGACAGATGATAATCAAGAAGTTAAAAAAATGTGGTGGATATTGTGATGGATATTGAAAACACGATGTATGAGAAGGTGAAGTTATGGTCTTCCTGTAGAATTTAAGAATCTTATTAATAAGTACTTTTTTTTTTTTTTTAAATGGATACTTTCACCTTCAGGAAAGAGAAAAGCCCAAATAAAGAAAAAGGCCTAACTGGCAGAAATGTGGCCTCCCAGCTGAGCAGTGGAATGTGGGAGTCAAGTTTTTCTTGGAGAGTATCATTCCAATACACTGGTCACTCCCTAGGAACCTAATACTTGCAATTAAGTAGTGTGCGAGCAAGCTTCCCTTTAATTCAGAACTGAGTTTAAAACAAAAGCTGTCTTCAGAAAGTAGGTTAATTTCTTAAGAGCGTATTTTTGAATTTTTGTAACTCAAATGACTTACTAAGTTACCTTCCCCCTGCCCGAACTTCCAGGAACATATCAAGCTGTAGTTTCATCAAGATGCTAAGTACATCTATATTTATCTAGATAAATGCAAAAAGCATTACGAGTTGTAAAGACATGAAAAAGATCTGAGTGGGTGAAATAACTGTCAGTATGGTTTTTATTTTTATTTTACTCATATGAGCTGTTGATTTCCGTATTTTAAATTTCATTTTCCTCCTGCAAAATGAATGTAAAATACTGCCGCTCCCAATTTATAGTATTCTATATGTTGTGCTAGTGCAAAACTCTTTGCAAGATAGAGGACATGTATGAATTGTATTCACTGACAGGATGCCAAATGGATAAAGAACTGTGAGGCTCAAGTTCCTTTGGGTTTCAAGAACAAAGTGCTGTTTCAAGAGTTTAAAAAAATACAGTGATATTATGCATTTTAGACTAAAAATATGTATTATTTTTCTCTTTTGAATAGTCAGGAACAAGTTTGTGGAAGGTAAAAATAATTATTTCCCATTGCTTGTATTCTAAGATGCTCTGTTAGTTTAATTCCCTCTAAACAAATGGGCTCTCAGAGATTTTTCTGTCATACTGGAAGAGTTTAGTATTGGCTTTTCCTGGGAAGTCTATTTTAAACAGGTAGCTCTAAACTTTGAAACAAAGCGTAGAAAAGAGCAAATTACACTGAAAGAAAAGGGACCACCTGTGTCATTATAACAGCTTGAAGCTGGAATTAAAGTAAATTAATTTAAATAAATAAATTAAAGATTTTACTTTAATATAACCGCATATAAATATCTCCTAGAAGACAGTTTTGTTCTTTTTACAGGTAACCTAAAGATATATAGATGTTTAACTTACAATTTACACTTCAGAACCATACAAAAGAAAGACCCAAAGATCATTCTTACAATAAAACTGATCTTGAGCTTTGATCAGGTTGAAGCACAGTCATATTAAATACTGTTTAAACATGAAAGGACAGATCCTCGCACTACTGAAGTAACTTTACATTTTTCAGTGGTGCAAAGCAACTTCCGTGTAGTAGCACTTTCCTCTAACGTGAGAAGAACAAACATGAGTAGGTTTTCTGTAGTCCCTTTGACTAAGACTCACGCCACTGCTGTCCTGTCACTGCTCTCAGACCTTATGGGGAGGAGAGCAAGTTTAACTGTCTGAGAAAAAGACAAGAGGAAGGTGGCTTCTAGCCCTCTTGGCCTCTGCATCCATATTCAGTGTAGGTGTGGAAAGCAAGACCTTTCTGGGGCTTCCGTTTCCATTTTGGTTTTACTCCTCACTCATAAGGAAATTATACCAGCTGTCTGTTGTTTACAGTGTGCACTTCTGCACTGAAATGATAGCATAACATTGTGTTATGCTGGTGGTAAATTGACTGATGCCAACTCCATCCCTTTCTATTTAATGAAAAAAGAATGTTCACTTGTATGCTATATTAATTGTATATATAAAAAGAATTTTTATTTACTGAAGTCATTGCAAGCAGATTTCTGAAGTAATCCCAAAAGTCAGAAAAACATACCAATTGAATCCGAAGTCAGTTATCTCTACAGTCATCCCACAGTTTATTCAGGTCTCTTCCAAATGTGTGGTGTATGTTAAAGAAAATGGTTATTTTGAATTGTGACTAACAAAAATATGTATAATTTAAAATAACCTAAAGAGTAATGACAAAAACATCAACCTTTTAAAAATTAGGATGGCTAAATAGCATACGGTCTGTCTTACACCTGAATTCTCATCTTAAATGCCAGTTTTGCTGATGAAAAACAGTAGGCTAAATTTAGCTTTTGTACATATGACTGTACTTGCCACTAAAACTTTATCACTGCATTTGTCATAACTCTTATTTCAATGGGATTTACACATTCGTCCTAAATAATAGGAGAGAGGAAAGAATTTTCTAATTATACTTTCCTAAGAAATATCCATAAGCTTTCCACAGGCAAAAATTTACATTTGGAGACACAAAGCTCTGGTCATTTAAGTAGAGGTGTTACTGTAATGGATTTATGGTCATTAATTCCTCAAAAAACAGGGAACCTGTGTTACAATAATGCTGTTTTCCAGTACTGATAGAATTCGGAACTGTTGCTTTTTTGTGTGATCCATACATTTAGTGACCCAAGTACAAATGACTGGACACGTGGTCCCCCCAGATAGCTTTCTGGAAATTTCCTTTCCAAACTAATTTGCAAGAGTTTAATTACACTGACAATTCAGAGACCTAGAAATGTAAGTCCAAAATGATTGCTGTCGTAACAGCAGATCCAGTGAAATTCAGTCTTGAGGCTGTGCAGCGTTACAGCATCTTTGCTGTAAGGAGAGGTTGAACATAAACTGCAATTTATGTATTTATGTTTAAAACCACATTTCTAGATTTTAGTTCTTCCCCCACTGAAAATAATGATCATTGTTGGTTTACTGCAAAGCTGTACTTAAGAACATCGTGTTGTGCATCTTTTGCTATATTTTGTCATTAATTTAAGCTCTTTTGTGGCTTTATTTAGACCACAGAGATAAAGAGAGATTATTTTGGTCTAAAGCTTTATGTCCTTTTCATATTGCTAACAAAATTTTAGTTCAAGGGAAAGGAATTCAGAATAATTAATTACAGATTGAAAGATTTTTCATAAAAATGCTGTCAGTTGCAACTTACAAAATCATTAATTCCTAAAGTTCATAATTTTATAAGATAAATAATTTTTTAATGTGCTCTGTAGTACTGCTAAGTAGTGAGTACTTGATCCATTTCTTGGGAGAGTACAGACAAAATTCTGTCGCATAAAGAAAATGTTGTGTATAACAGCTGGTGGTTGGCACATTTGTTACATTAGCTATTGTAATCACACTGAATCTTGTGTGCTTGAAACTGCTCGATATGTTCAGTGGCATTTTACTTTTATTTTAGACATTCATTAGCCAAGTAAAATCAGTTTGGTTTCTTTCAGCAGACAAGTACACTACAGGTTTTCGTCCTGTATGCTTCCTATGGTTAGCTGGAAGTCAAAAATACAGTGGATGCAGTCAAATCTGGCATAGACGTCTGTATGTCTTGAGCCAATTCACAGCTGATATGTGTCTACCAAAGATAAACATTGGAAGATTCCAAGAATATCTAATCTGTCAGAAAAAAACTTTTAGATTATTGCTGTATAGTCAGGCAGTAATAATTTCAGAGTTAAAACTTTCAAAGAGTATCTAAAATAAGAAGAATTGGGAACTGAAATAGGATCATTCCTTTCAGTATACTTTCTCACTCTTTTCTTCCCCCAGTTTAGTTTTACACGCACACAAAGAGAAAGCCTTCCTGACTTCCTTTGGAAATATGTTTACATCAGGAAGTTTGTTCAAAATTTCTTAATTCTGTCTTACTGTCTGTGAAACTCCCCAAATACTTCCTTTCCCCATGTGATGGACCTTTTTTGTGTGTATACAACTACTAGCCAAACACTAAATATTTATCTTTTTAAATCTCTTTTTAGAAACCAGTCTTCATCATTCCTACCCAGGTTACTCTGTGCTTGGTTTCTCCATTTATTGTGTGTGTATATACCTGTGTTTCACATTTTTTTTCATCTAGGTGTTCCCACTCCATTTCTCAAGCAGGCTCTCATTTTATTTACTGCCTATATTTCTAGTATTTTAATTAATCTGTGTTTCAATTCTCTGACCTCAACAGTATGGTTTATTTTCTCCTCACATTTAGTGTAATTTATTTTGAAGAATGTAATTGTATTGCTGTTTAATCAATCAGTATATAATGTTTGACTCATCTTACACACAGATTATCTCATTGGGCATCTGGCCACAGCTATATGTGTCTTTTAAGACTTCCTGCTTATTTTTTAATTTGCAAGAAGTTCATGCCTATAAGGTTAATGGTTTCACTAATATATATTAAGATATTTCAGAAGGTGTTTCTCACATCTGTCAAATTATATAAATAATTCCTCCTATGATACATGGAAAGGAGTGTACAATGCTAATTAGAAAATGATCAATGAGACCAACATCTTCTGTTTCCATTTGTAGCAGATATTTTACCCATTTAAAAGAGAAGTTTCTTTAATATATTTTTTTCCCTAGGGAAGTTTAATGGATAAAATGAATGCCTAGTTATTCTATCTTTTTTTGGGAAGCCTACCAAAATAGGGTGAGCTCAAGTATTCATTATGCTAAGGTCTCTCTGTGTAGCATAAAGGAAGGGGCTGTTTCCTGAGTCTGGCTACAGGGAAATAAAGCAGGTATTGAGTTGTTTCTCGCTGAGTGCTATTCTATTCCCTGTAGTAGGGCTGATGTAGGATATGTAGCAGCGGCATTATGGCAATTCTTACCTGCTGAAAAGAGCTTTTAGGTCCATTAGCAACCAAATACAAGAGAAAACAGATCTGGTACTGCTTAAAAAAATACAGAAAGCTCTGAGAAGAAAATTCTCTTATCAGTACTATTTTTTTAAGCTTTACCAATTTGCTTGGGGTAATATAAGACACAAATCTAAACTAATAGCTCCAATTTTGTTTAATTCTATGATTGTCCTCTCTTCTGCAGTAGATCATGCCATCAGGAAATGCTCCTATTTCTGCAGATGCCACTGAGGCATCCATGGTAAAAAAAGCCTAACTAAAAACATTTCTTTAAAAAAAAATAAAATTGACAAATATTAATGAGTCAAAACAAAAAATTTCTCCACCCAAGTCAAGGACCATGAGATAAATCATCATGTTTAATGAAGACAATGAATATGGGACTAGAAAATGGAGACCAGAAGTTAAGCTTAGCTGGTAAACAGAAAGGTGGGAGGTTGACCTTTTTTGTTTGTTTGTTTGTTTGTTTGTTTGATTTGTTTGTTCTAAATTTATAGCTGTCCCACAAAGAAAAAGCGGTAAAACCTCCTGGTGCAGCAGGCACTAGTGGGACGCCTGTCACTTGGGCTGCTTAGGAGATGGACACGAGGAGGAGAACAGGCAGCCAAGCCTCTGAAGAGGGAGACATCACGCGTGTTCCTAAGGGACCAAAGAGCACTGAGCAGACTTGCTGTCCCTCAGAAATTAGAGTTAACTAAATTGAAGCCTGGGATTTTGAGGACCTACCTACAGCGTATCCTGGTTTTGGCTGGGACAGAGCTAATTTTCTTCTTGGTAGCTTGTTAGCGAGAAGAATGATGACAATATACTGATGTTTTTACTTGTTGCTAGGAAATCAAGGACTTGCCAGCTTCCCATGCTTTGCTAGTCTGCAGGTGCACAAGAAGCTGGGAAGGAGCACAGTCAAAGCAATGGGCCCAAACTGGCCAATGAGATATTCCATATCACACAACATCATGCTCATTATAGAGATGAGGGTTGGTCAGGAAGCTTTTTGGCAGTTCTGGGATTACAGTTGGGATTTCTCTGCTCTGAGATCACTAGCGAGGGACAGGCTGGGCACTGGTTGGTGGGTGGTGAGCAGTTGCACTGTGCATGAATTCTTTGCATATTATTATTATTTTATCATTATTATTTTATTTTATTTCAATTATTAAATCATTCTTATCTCAATTCATGAGTCTCCTTGTCTTTACCCTTCCAATTCTCTTCCCCATCCCCTGGGGGTGGGAGCAGATGAGTGAGCAGCTCTGTGGTGTTTGGCTGCTGGCTGGTTAAACCATCACAGGTGACACAGTAGACAGGAAGAGTTGTGGGTATACCTTGTTACACCTCTGTTGTAAGGAGTTCTGTTTCTGGGTTTTATTACAGTAAAATTTGCCTTTCTTTATGAATTTAAAAGCCTTTTGAGCTCCCTTGGGGAGTTCACTGTAGAAAAAGATAAAAAGCAGATGTGGCTTAAATGATTTGCCTTTCTTGGGGTCCCATCAGATGCTTGTTACTTTCCCCCCCCAGCCCCCCAGGAGTTCATAGTTGGGTAAGCCTGCCTGAGAAAGCATCATTTGACACTGACAGTAGGGCTGTGGCTAAGCAGGAAATAGAAAGCTTGGCCATCATGGCTTCACCTAGTAAGGAAATCCTGTCACCTCAGCTCTTTCCTGTTCCTCACTGTTCCTGCCAGCTTCTGTTAACTGCAGAAGGTGTAACATTTTTATATCTGCTCTCATTCTCAAGTTAATGTCTTGTTCCAGCCTACCCTATTCATTCTCTACCTGTCTCTTGTTCTATTGCCGTTATGTTATAAAGAGTGATTTGACTAGTCAAGATGATTTCTTTCATACTGCTGCTATGAGCCAGTGATGATAAAATAGCTAAAAGCAGCGCCCAAAATAGCAGCGCACAGGTATAGGTTTGCCAGAGCAATTTGATAGTAATTACTGTATCTGTCCTTCTGTGGTGTAGTGCTACAAATGAGACTCAGCACTGTGAACAAAACCTGCACTTTCTTCCTTTGATGTATTTTTCTTCCTTCTTTTCTGTTTTTCTTGGGAGCTGGAAACCAGAATAGACCTAATAGCAACAGAACCAGCAACACCTTCAGCCACCTCAACTTTCTTTCCTTCCCAAATGGGGGGAAGCAATTTTTCACCTCAGGAACATCTAAAATTCAATCTCAGGAGTCACTTCTCATCCTAAAGGCTCTGTGTACCTAAAGAAGATGGAACAGAAATTTTGTTAAAAGGGAAGTCTTGGGATCTTACATTTTCAGTGGTTTGGCTGGTTTACCTCCTTTTTTCTGTACCCCTCTTATGAGGAAGGTTTCCAGTGGTATTTGTTGCCATGGTACTAAGCACGACAAGGTGTCTACTCCAATCTTAAAACTATGTTTATGGTCATATCGTGAAAAATTATCTCTTCTGACAAGTCAGGCTTGTTTACGCAGAATTAATTCAGCACCTCTTCTCTTGTTCCCAAGTGGAAAAAGGCTCTTCAGGTCATTCCCCTTGTGTCAAGGCAAATGTGAGCTGGAAAAGCCTTAGAATTAGCTCTGTCCTTCCAGTCCCTCGTTAGCTGTTCAAATGAACAACCGCTTCACGCCCTGCCGAGCAGCTGATTGGCCTTGGAGGGAAGAAGCATCTGAAGCAGTATTAATGTTTCATTCAAAATCCTGAGAGCCAGGGATGAGGGGAGGGGAATTGGGGAATTCAAAACCCCAAATCAGTACTGCCTTTTATTTCACCAGGCCCTTTTCTCTCGAGCAGCATCCCTAATTGTTTCCCACACTAAATTTCCTCTCAGGGCAATCTTGCTGACTTTGTGAGATAATTTTGCCAAGGGTAGATTTATCAGTGTACAGAGAGGAGTTCAGCCCTCTCTCTTCCTTTTGCTATTCTCTTTCCATTCTCTTTTTCTTTGCCCCAGTGCTGTTAACCCTGTTTAGTATGATGTATGCTGTATAGGAGATGGAGAAAAAGAAAGAAGCTGTTCAGTCCCTCCATCCTCTACTATTTTCCCTTCTATCATCACTGCTGCGTCAAGACCTAGTATGTTTACCAAGTAAAAATCCCTTTTTATTTTCTCAGTAAGCATAACAGATCAGAAAGCTGTAAAATTAGTGCCTGAAAGTATTATCTCAAAGATATATGAGCAAACTAGATGTGATAAACCAATCAGTAAAGGAGGATAGTGGAATGCATGACAGCAAGAACGGCCAGCTGCATCTGGGAAATAAACAAGTCTATAGACTCCAACAGTATAAAATGTCCAAAGCTGTGGAAAAGGAGCAATTTGTACTTTTCTGTAGCAGTCCCAGCAGTTTGAAACATGGTTGGCAGCCATTCCAGTGTATTTATTGCAATGATAACATCATTGTTCTTAAAAGAAACATCACCTCAAGTAAGATCTTAGATTCGTTGTAAATAGTATAGCACTGCCAGGATTATTAAATCTGGAAATGTTGCTACTAAATAAAAATTGTTTTCTTAGGATAGGAGTAAAAAAATGTTAGATACAGAAGTGTTGCATAACTAGCCCTTGATTAACAGGAAAGGGCCCCTTTTACAATGTGTCCAGCAGTACTGTCCCCAGTAAATGACAGCAGATAGTTGCTAAGTCCTTAGTACTTCTGAGGTAAGTATTAACACTGCTCAGTTTAAAAACCCAGATGTTGCTTATTCTTTTACCTATTAGTCTTTGGAATAAAGAAGGGGGAAAAAAGCAAGCTTTTACAGAGTATTTTCTCACTCGGCAATTGAATTAAAGGAATGATGCTGACACGCTTGGTTCAAGATAATGGGAGGACTCAGCCCCAGCTAAGGAGGACTGTGAACATACAAAAGGGCATAAGAGATATCTGGCTATAAATCCTGCAAATCAAATATGTTCATACAAACTTGCTTACAGAGAGTAGTATGGTTTAGCTGACTGGAATAGATTACTAGTTGGAATCTGTGAAAACCAAGGCACTTTCTGAACTGTGCCAGTCACCTGGGTTGTCATCTTGGAGAAATCTTTCAGTGCTGCTTTTCCTCTGCCCTTTCAGTTGCCTTTTCAGTACTGATATGCAGTTAAAATTCCAGCTAATCCCTTGTCTGTAATCAGCAGAGAAAGCAGGGCATGTCTCAAGTGTGATGTTGGTAAAGCACTGAGCAGAAAACTGCCTAAAAAGCAGCCAAGAGAAAACATTAGGCCCAGGGACTTACGTGGCAAATAGTCTTCCTGAATATGACGCTCTCTGTTTTCATAGTGAACAGGCAACAAGAGCCTGTGCTTTGTCGGGGCCTCTCAGCACTTTACTCTTATAAATAATAAACAGAATATATTTTCCTCCTGTGTAGGTTAGCAAATAGAAATGTGCCTCTGTTACCAGCAAAGAAGCCATAATTGAGAGGCAGAGATTTGATGGAATACACATTCAAATGGGAATAAATAAAAGCATAAGGAGGATTTCAAAACCTCTGTTTCTGTGCTGGGCTTAATCTGAATGTTTAGATATGGAATTTATTCATTATATGTCTTTGCAAGCTTGGATTTACATTTCAGACCTAAATCCCACCCCACGCTCTAGCCTGCATCTGACTGTGCAAAAGTACTAACAGGGTAACATTCAGTTTTCTTTTGCATATCTCAGTGTTTTGCCATTTGCTGCCCCTTTTTCTGGATAAGAGTTTCAAACATTTTCTTTGATGGTCTGAGTGGGATTGCAAATGCACATCTCAGCATGGTATCATTTGAGACTGAAACTGAAAGGACTACTTAAAGGTAATCCTGTTCACATTACTGTAGCAGAAATGCACAATAAAAAGTATGTTTCTTGGAGGGAGAAGCCTTTTTAATGTGCGCTCATTCTCCACTTTGCCCCAGCCCCCCCCGCCCCCCCCCACACACTTGGGATTAAACAGTGTATTTTTAGTGATTCAATTTACTTGTTATTAAGGATATATATTTGTTAATTGCAGTTGTATACCTCAACATGAATGTTTTGCTCATGTTTAAGAAACTCATAAAATGGATCACTCACCCCTTACATGAAAGTCCTCTAGACAGGTTGTTTAACAGTGAGGTGACTCTACTCAGCAACCCGCTAATAGCCTGACTTTCACAAGTCTGGAAGTTTGGAACATGCAGCTCTTGGAAGTGCATGGTCCTTATCCCTTCTTTTCCTTTCCCCCTTCCCTTTTTCTTCCTTTCTGACAGTTTTTTTCCTTAAGTGAATGTAATCTTATCCTTACAAGAGAAATGTTTTCTGTTTATGTAACATTCACTAAAATTTCAGTCATTCAAAAAATTGTTCCTTTTTCCTACATTCATCTGAGTTTCTATAATTTTGGGGCAAAACTTAATCCTGCTGTCAGATTTCAAAAGCTCCTAACCAGAGCCACTAAGTCTGACCTCATGACTTCTGTACTACTACTTTCACTCAAAGTAACCTTGGAGAGTAAAATTTTCAAAGAAACATACATGAGTGAAACTACTCAAACCCCACTGAAACAGAGCTGGAATTTGATATACGTCCTTCATGTCCTTTTTCATTTTTGAAAATCCAAGCCTTATAGCTTGTGCTTGCATAAAATAAGAAATGACTGCTTTTGTTCAAAATACTTATCCCAGTGTTATAGTGATCCATTTTGAATGGTTTCATCTCATTTATTCCATTTTGTGTTGCTTGAATAATAAATGTATGCTATAACAAGAAATTAACAAATTCTTCCTTAAAAATATAAGAATGTAATCAATTTTTCCCCTCAATGCTAAGCACTTTCAGCAAAAGTTAGAAATTTACAGTGTGAAAAATAATCTTTGCTAACTTAGTGATGCAAATATAGGTTGTTAAATGTCAATCCAAGGGTGGAAACAGTGTTGATTCAAAGGAAATAGGATCATAGACACTTTCTGAGAGAAGGATGTATACAAGCACCTTATTCTAAAGAGAAGATTTAAAATATTGTCAAGGTAATATAGTTTTATGTATATTTTTTCATAATATAGTCAAACTATCAGAAGTGTGTTATTTTTTAGACTCTTTTTTAACAATTTATTTGGGGGGGGGTATGTGGGGCCAGGATAAGTAGTGGAAATTGGTGGGTGCCTTATCTACCTAAGGATGTTGGAAGACAAAGAAAAAAGTACCAAGCATTCAAAAAAATTTTTCCTAAATCATTCAGTTGAAGTAGCTGAAAAATTAGCAAATCCCATCAGCACATTGCAGTTAGCAAGGAAAGTGGGTTGTAGCTGTCCCTGGGGAGTTGAGAAGAAACTCACATTACTATTTGAAGTTGTATTTTTTTTCTGGACAAGAATAGCAAATGTAGAGGCCAGAAGATGGCAAAACAGTGGCTAGAAATTTACCATCAGTTTACTCTGTTACATATGTTTGTTTTTTCCCTTAGAAGTAGCAGAATTCTTGGAGTTCTTCAAAACCCAAGGAATTCCCCAAATCTAAGAGCAATCCAGCTGAGAAATCCCTGGGGGAGGAGAGCAGACATGAAAGCTGTGGGTCAGTGTTTCCACACTGTTCTCTTAACTATCCCACTGCTGTGGTATTACCGTTTCTGGGAACAAGGGGCTGCCGCCAACATTTTCTTCTTTACACTCTCCTTGTGATTCTGAGCAGAAGGTGAGGCAAGCAGTTGTTCTCCCCATGGACCAGGCCTGAGCAAGAGCAGCCATGAGTCTGTGAGAAGGATGTTGCCAAGTTGATGGTCCCCTCTCTACATCCTGTTTGTTTATGTGCACTCACCTGCAGACACTAGCATATAACATGGAGGGTATATCAGTGATTACAACTGAACTAGTCTTAAAAAAGCTATGCCATATTCCATGGTTATAATTTCTCTCTCTGGTAAGGTTGTTTGTCCTCTTTTTCTTATTTATTGCTTGAGTGAATCTAATACATTTGAAATTATGTTTAGAAGAAGTAAGATACTGTGCAACTGGTGGTTATTTCACTGCAGAATAACTCCTGAAGGGATTTGTATTCCCCTGGTACTAACATCATCTAATAGTGAGCCAAATTGAATAATAAGCTCAGTGCTATGAACACAGCTTCATATTCAGCCTCATTCTGTTTTAGTTAGCATTGCCTAGTAATTAATTATTATTCTGAATTTATGCTATCAATGACATCCAGAGGCTGGCCTAAACACGCTCGAGCTGCTGGCAGCAGCAGCATATATACATACAGATATTTTGTTCTCTTTCTATAAATGTGTGCTGTAGACTGTCTCTTAAAAGATTTGTTAGTAAGTCTTCCCTGTAGCTAAACACAAGACAGTACATGCTGGACATCAATCAAAGATGCACAGTGACACAAAGCTTACTAATTACTATTAATGTTTACAGGATTTGGAATGTCCTAATTGATTTTGGCACTGAAAGTGCAGTCTGTTAAATTGCTTGTCACCTCTGTTGCATCCTAGGTCTCATTGAGAATCTCATATGCAATTAACTGTAATTGCTATACTGTATTTATTCTAAAATGCACAATACATTACTGTTTTGTTGTTTGGATCTCAAAACTGGGGAGTTAATTGCTTACAAGAATATAATTCTAAATAAGAAGATCTTTGTGATGAGGGTTGGTGGTGTTTTTTTTGGAGTAGAAAAATACCAAGATTTTAACATCGTTCCTGTTCCAAGCTCATGATCCTCCTGTACTTGAGTTCTTACTAACTTCAGGGAGAGTAACTTGTTCATAAAGACATGAAATTTACGACAGGTAAATCTGCATTACCAACTTGTGTGGCACTACAAGAGGAGTTTGATTTGCTGCACACCATTTTGGTTATAGGACTGAATGTCCCTGTTGTGCTGCTACCTGCAGTGAAACTTGTGCCAGCTGCCAGTTCAAGGCAGGCACCAGGCAAGCCAAGAGCACTAACTGCAGGAGGACCCTGCGTCCACCTTGCTGAACCCTGGAGTCTAGCTTCAGCCTTGGTTCCACCAGGAGGAAAACTACTTCCAATGCACCCAGCAGTGGTGTGGCTCACTCGAGTGAGTACCAGCAGGTGCCAAGTAGAGATACAAGGCGAAGCTGCAGCAAAAAGAATCCTTCCCCCTTCCTCCCCCAGTACTAAATCACTAATGTGGACACATCCCATGTTCGTTAGGTAAAGATGCTGAAACAAATTGTTATGCTGACTGTAAGACAGGGCAGTTCTTTTCTGCATCTGGAACTGTACAGTAATTCTTGAATATATTTCCTCCACATATTCTAGGTTACAAGATGGAAGAAGTGCTGAATTGCTCACATTAATTCATTTGCCAGTTTAGCCTGGCAATATCTTCTATTTAAACAGCCAAAGCTTCGGAATTAACATGGACTGTCTAGAAACCTTAATAAAATAAAGAGTTTTGTGAAGAAGCGGTCTAGGAGAGCAAAAAAGTGAAGCCCTTTGTACAGAAAAAGGACAGGAATCTGCAAAATGTTCCTTCACGCGAATGGAGAGCTACATGGTCTCCTGATGTCACCCAGGGTTTGGATGTTAGAGCACAGGTCTGTTTCTTAAGTTTAGACTGCCAGTGCCTGTGCTTTCCTTGTCAGAGTGGATTGTTCAAGGAACAGCTAATCAGCAGTTTCCTTCTGTCCTTTTAAAAGCAGAGAATACTCTTTAGTTCCTCATATTAAGAAACTAGCTGCTCTAATTTTTCTGGAGAAAATAATTTTAGGAGATAAGATACAGATCTAGCTAAATTAACTTAATTAAAGAAAATGCAAATCCAGTAGAATGAAAGTGTGGATTCTACTTGCTGCAAGCACAAAAATCTCTCCAAGAGTCTGGATATGACAAATAATGACAATAATTGTACAGCTAAAATATTAGAAATATCTTCTATGAGAATACTGAATGAAAACAGAGACTATTTGGTTTTAATTTGGCTTACCTACTACAAGTAGGAAGACAAGCCTAAATATCATGGGCTGATATCCAGCACATTGAAACTACTTCAGAGCTTACTCTTAATCCAGTTAATTATTTTGCTATTCTCCATTCAATTAATTATCAGATTAAAGTTCTTATGTAATATGTAAAAAAGATTGCTGCAGAGTTTGCTTTAGAAGAAAGCATAGCAAGATTAAAATCTGCAGAATTCCAAGTTAAAAGACATGTACGTGTATATCCCACAAGAAGATGGGATATATTACCTGAGGTCTGGAAGACTACTACAAATTTTTACCGTAGGAATAGTTTAGGATTGTACCAATAAATACCATTGTTTGGATTTTGTGCTTAGATTTTCCAGCATTGTTATATTTATCAAAACCTATGATTTTTTAAAATTATTATTATTATTATTACAGATGTTGATTGTAACTGCTTTTTGTGGTATTTCAGGCTTCCTGTGATCTACTCTGAAAAAAAAAAACCTCTTTTGTTTTACAACCTGTGCTCAGCAATCCCTTTATGCTGCAGAGGATGGTGACATGGCTTTTCTGTTGTCTGCACCACTTTCTTTCTGCAAAGGTCTGTTCATTGTGTCAGTTGTACTTTACGTGTGGTGGCAATATGCCTGTCATCTCATAGAAAGCAGGTGCATTTGGAGAGATGACAGCTTTCTCAGAACTCAGTTATTTAATTAACTCATTTATAACTAGATTATTTGAAAAAGCCATACCATCTGTTTAGCAATCCAAATCTTGCTTGTGTGCTAAGCAATGCTTATTAAACTCTCTGTATCCTTTCTATTTAGTTGCATTCTGTTTCACTAGAAGCAATTGGAAAGTTGCTAGACTCAAATTAGAAGTGAAAAGATCCAGGTTCCATTTTTAACTTTTCAAATGATTTACCTAATTTCACCTTGAGCAACTGTGCTGCATCTTAGTTTCTGTTGCCTATTTATAAAAAGATATTTAAATAACTGACATTTATAGAAGGAGGGGAAAAGCTACTTAGTGATAAACAGTTTAATCATTGTGATAATTTAACAGCTTTGTTCTACAAGCTACTTGGTAATGTGGATAGAAAAACAGTACAAACAATTATATATTATCAGTTAGGGTTTCTAAACACATTGCACTGTTTACATTCCATTAACATTTGTCAGATTCAGATTTACTCCCAATGGTTTTAACTGTGTATGTCCAGACACTCGGAGAGAATACATGCAAAATTTGAATGCTTTCTAGTGGCTTTCATGAATAATCCTTGATTTTATAAAAAAATAGTTTACTCATCCTGTCACCAATGGCAACATTACTAATTAGTTAAATAAGGACAGAAAGCTGTCATTTGTGTGTCATAGATACATAGCAGAGATCACTAAGCTGTTAAATAAAGACAAAAAAAAGAAAAAGATAGCTCGCAAATTTCTCTTAAAAATCTTTTAAATTACATCTTTCTCTTAAAAATCTGGATTTGCATTTCTTTTCCATTCATATGATATTTGAAATTACTGGAGGAAAATATTTATTTTGAATGGACCTTCTTGTCATCATCCAAGAGGGTGGGAGGCATACTGTTAGCTGATGGACAGTAATGATGAATACATTGTGCATCAGTGAGGTCATCTGAAGACTGTGACAAGAAAGGTGTCAGACGACCTTATCTCAGTCACTCCTAAATATTTACACTCTGGGGCATACACCAAGCCTGCATCTAGCTGCTGGTAAACATCAGGGTATCCTAGGTGCCCAGAGGATTTATTATTGTAATTCTGAGGTCACTGTGATGAGTCATCAATTGATGACTTTTTAATAGAACAGAATAGAATCATTTAGGTTGGAAAAGACCCTTAAGATCTTTGCGTCCAACCATTAACTATCACTGCCAAATCCACCACTAAACCATATCCCTACAGCACCACGTCTACATGTCTTTTACATTCCTCCAGGAAAGGTGACTCTGTATGATCAAGGAGGGAAGCTTGCATTTGGCAAGGCATTCTCACACAACTCGCCACAGCTCAGGCAAAACAGCATGAAGTCCTTACAGTAAACTTGCTCCAGCCTTACAGATGTGAGAGCCGTCTCCCTCAGCATCTATTTTACTCATTAGAATTCAGTAATTTTTAAAACACCAAAGCCTTAGAGGCAACATCATTTATTAAGCTTATGTCAGTGGTCAGTTTCTGTGAATTTAATCTATACTTCAGAATCGTAGCTTTCCACCCATGCTGATTTGTCTTACTCTTGGGATGTACATGTGTGAGTACGTGTATCAGAGGGAGGGACGGAGTGAGGGAGAAGAGAAAGCAAAGGAGAAACCTCTGAACACACAAAACAAGGTAAATCGGTAAAGCCATCTGCCTGAGTCTGCAGTGTTTGGAAAGCGGGGTGTATGAACTGCTCCTGCTCATTATCATTGAGGGAAGTAGATAAAAATATTCAGGATATTTAAAAAATATTAACTATTAATTTTTTAATTGCTGAACATTTTTAGGTGCATTGACATAACAAATTTCTTCACAGTGGTTGATACTAGTAAACGGGGTTCAACAGGCAGCCATTGCTATAAATAACTTCTTGTAAGAAATGTAAAAGCTTCTCATCCTTTCACTCACTCTCTGGTGCTCACAAGTGATGTTTCCTTATTTCTGCAAAAAGGCTCACAGTGTTTCTTAAATATCAAAATAAAAACACTTCTTGCTTTCCTTAAGTGCAAAATGCACCATCAGGCCCCTTGCAGCTTTTTAAATCTCCAGACAGATGCAAAGCTAATGTATGCCGTTAAGTTACTATCAGCCTTAAAACCCTGAAACGCTGAAGTGTTAGTATCTAGACCCTTGTGTCAAGATGAATGAAAAACAAATTAACTTATGACTCAGCAGACCTTTCTGAAGGATTGTGTTTGTTATTATATATAGTTGCAAGGGCAAAAATAAGCTGTTTTCCCATAAAAGCTGAAACATTTTAATCTTGACGGTTGCCAGAATTTCTAGCCTTAATGAACTAGTTACTGATGCTGTTCTTTGGCATTTATATTTTATTATAATCTGATTGTTTCTGTAGTACACAGCTCTGGGCATTGTTGGCAGGAAGGTACAAGGGGGATTGGCAAATTTAGAAGTTAACAGCACACAGGGTTATATGAAGCTTTCATCTTTGTCCTTTATCCCCCACCTGTCTCCTTCTAAAGATTTGTTTTCCCTATGAATCCAACAGGTTCTCAGAAACTCCTGACCTGTCACAGTAATTGATTTGTTGAGTGTGCCCCTTTGACCATGTGGTAGGGCCATGAGTCTCCAGGTATAACCCTGCCCAATTTTATTCAAGGAATTTAATCAGTTACTCAAGAAATACATTAATCTTCACCATTCACTGACAACAGTGCACATCACATCTGTGAACTCTGACATCTAGATTTTGGAGAGTAGCAGTCCCATGGTTGCTTCCCTGATGCTAAAATCAGTGGAAGGTGACCCTGCTCATGGCAGGGGGGTTGGAACTAGATGGTTTTTAAGGTCCCCTCCAACCCAAAGCATTTTATGATTCTATGAAAATGCACTGCTCTGATTTATTAGCTTCTTGTTTTTTTCTTTTTTTAATGTATCATAGCTCAATGAAAGTGCTTAGATCAGCAGCTGTAGAGAGTAAAGCCCTGAATTTATCCCTACAGTCAATGATAGTACAGCAAGCTGCCTGCCAGTTTGCTATTCAGTGAGAAAGCCACATATTTGGCCGCCTCCTGCATGATAAGGACTAAGAATACTGACAAGCCTCAGAAAGTAATTGTTGGGCATGAAGATTATTACCATCCTTCTCAGTATCAAAACTGCACTGCATTCATTTCTGTAACCCAGTGCACAGTTTGAGTACACTCACTGGAACAAGATTAGACTCTACTGCTTTCTTCTCGGTAACAAATGTTGACCTGAGTGGTCCATTCATCTGGGACGGTGGGGCATCTGTCTCTACTACACAGTGTTTATTATTTGCTTGGTCATAATTACAGCATACCGGCTTTCCTCTCCTTAAAACTAGTTAAATACAAGGCGAAAAACCCCACAAGCTGTCCAGTTTCAATTTTACATTTACAACCAAGTACAACATGAAATTGCATAGTTCATAAGAAAACTTCAAAGAGCTGTTGCTGCTAGTTTTTTTTACAGATTCCTTTTAAAATAAGGAATGTCTTGTATGAGTGTACAATTACACTCAAGAAAGCAGAAATCCAGATACGTTAAATTCTTACACAAAGCATACATTATTTACTATGTGCTTTACAAAAATAAGCAAGTTGAATTTCTCCTTTGTATTTGGATTTGCCAAAATTAGGAGGGCTTCTAAGAGCATCTCAGCTTTAAAATAATCACTTTCTAGGAACGAAAAAGCACAAGAGCAGTCTGAGTGATAATTTTTTTTATCAAATCTGGTTCTCAGTTCTGTTCTTTAGCTGTTACATGTTTAAGCTGTTTCACTTTATATTTGCCTTGATTTTCTGTTCTTAGTTTCTCTGTTTTCATATCTGTTCTACAGTTTTCTCTTAGATGGTATTTAGACAGATAAGATTTCCAGAATTACCCACTAGTAACAGTCTGCAGAAGCCTTGAACTTGTTTCTTTTGCTCTCTGGAGATGGAGTGTGGATGGGAAAGAAATATATTCCATTTATTTTTTCTAACAATAAATTCATAGCAAACTTGATCTGATCTGATTGTCAATTACTAATTCATTGTCTTTCCTAGTAGTAAATATCCCTGTCAGTAAGACTTCCATCACACGTTAATACGTATGGATCATGCCAAAAATCTTCATTTTATAAAATGGGAACCCTAACTTCACGAAGAACAACAGATACATAATACATTCACCATGGCTTGCTTTCTGAAACACTTTTTTTAAAAAAAGTCAGTGTGAACATTACAGTGCATCTGGCTCGTCATCTGAGAAGGATCAATGCCTGAAAGCCGTCTTTATTTCCCTTTATGTCAACAGCTCCCTCCAAAAAGGAAAATCAGGCTATTTAATCAGTTTAAGATACTAGTTGTTTGTGATTCAGGAAGAATAATGTGTAACAAGTCCAGGACAATCAGTTAACATGAAGAAGTCCTAAACATCTCATTAGGTTCATTAAGGTCAAGATAAGTAACAAGTTTCCCCTTTATCCATATAGTCTATGCAGGCAACTTTCCTGAAGTCCCTTATGAGGCTTCAACACTTGTGGCAACCTTTTTATGATCTACCAGTGTACAGAAAGCAAATGAATTCTGGCTCTTCCTTAAATGTAAAGCAAAGATTGTAAATACTGAACCACTGTGATGTGCCAAACTCCTGTAATGTAAGCTTAGAGTAGTTTATTCCGAAAAGGAAGCCAATTAAATAATTGACCTAATCTCCATTTGAAGCAATCTGACTTTAAAGAGAAGCTTGCACTTCTATTCTACATAAATTGCTCAAAGTAATATTGCCTTATTTCTTACATATTTATTTCCCAAAAAACAAAATGAAGAAATTAAGGTTCAAAAATAGACAGATAATTTTTTTAGGTTATTCAAAATCAGAAAGGCTAATGGTTTACACTGGGCTTAAGAAAATTAAAGTAGCCAACTGCTAGATGAAAATCAGTGCTTCCAATAGAAAAGAAAATGGAAATTTGAAAGAAAAATATGTTATATAGATTTGTTCTAGAACTATGTGAGCAACACAACTCCTATTAATCATTATGGCTAGTTCTGTGAAAATATTTTTTCATCATATTACATCATATTCGTCACATTATAGATGAGTGTGTGTGTATATATTTACATATACATCTTTAGATATGAATGTGAAATTTAAATTTTGCTAAAGCTCAAACAGCCCTTTAAACCCTTTAGTGTGTCTGTCCACATCTCCCATGGTCCTTTAAAGTCATTTTAATTCTGTATAAAAGAAAGTAATTTAATGAAACAATTGGGTAAGTACATTTTGTTGCTGTTGTTTTTCCCTTGGAAAGATTGTGCCCTAAAGAGGATCAAAATTAAAAGGAATTTTTAAAAAATTTGCAGAAAATGTTGCTACTTCAGTACTATTTTTTAGAACATATCTCTGTAACTATTGTTTTGAGGACTTTGGTACAATATTACTCTACAGTTTTATACAAGCGGGAAATGAAATGTTTCTCTGTGATTTCTTTTAGTACTCTCAAATGCTTCTTTACTATTTATTGCAACTTACTAGGCTTTCAAGGACTACAATGGAATTTAAAGCTTATAGGTGTGGTTCAAATAAGCTGTTTGCTCTTCTTCCGTAACCTGGGGACTTCCTGATACAGGCTATGTATTGCAGAAATAAATGGCAAGTTCTCTTCATTATTATTCATACGGTCATAACATTCAAGATTAATGTGTGCTCTGACGGCTTATTCATGAAAATATTCACAGATCTTGAAAGTTTCATACATCTTAGCACACATAATTTGTCCAAAAATTTCTGCTAGAAAGCGTTTGCCAAAAGTGACTAGTCACTTTTCTGTGGGTAGATGAGAAGTTAAATTCTTCAATAACCCTGTGAACTACTATTTTCCATCCCCTAAAAAAACAGGATAAACATTTGCAAATTATTAATTAGCAACTCAGTTCACTTTGTGAATGAACCTACAAGAAAACTCTAAAGTGTGTCATATTACTTATTACAAGCAAATAATTAATCTGATTCATTTAACATATCCCAAGAAGTAGGAGAGAAAGTGGATGGGTGGAAGTATGTATTCCAGCTCTTGACTACAGTCATGGGAACTGTAACTCTTACAAAGCACAGCTACTCAGATTTTGCACTGTAAAGGACCTAACAGATCTGATGGTCATATGAATTTGCAGTATAAATGAACACCCCAACAATTTCTTTCCCATTCAGCATATCACCAGCTTCCCCTTTTAGCTAACAAGCTGTGTTTCTCAAATGCCAAATGGCTTTTAGAAAATTTCATATTTGTTTGCTCCAGCTACATTTCCTGTCCTGCAAATGTAGCGCCCTGATTCTGCCTCACAGGATGCAATATGAAGGAAGCCGTTCAAGCCATCTCCATGTCATGTTACACAGAGCATACGTGACAATCTGGCTTAAAACTGGTGTCCTTTCTTCTGTTGTTATTATTTATGCGTTTTCCCCAGAATATACTATGTCATATTTTACACTGGCTATCACACGACTAAACGTATACAGTAATTTTGCATATTGTATCAGTTGTGTGAAGTATGTATTCAAAGAGAATATGGTAACAACCAAAAAGAACCAAGTCTGAGGCGTGGGAACCTGGGTAAAACTTAGTACAGTTGAGCATATGCAGTGTGGTGGTTTCACCCTTTTGGTTTGCAGCAAATGACATGACAAATTTTATTTTCTACTATGCTTTCTTTGTATCCATGTTTCCTGTGAAACAGAAGCTTTAGTTTTCACAAGGGAAACATCATAATTCTTTGTCAGTCGATACTACTGCAAGATGTCAGAAAGAAAAGTGGAAGTCCTTGAACATATGACTCCTCTCAACTGCGTCTTTAAGAATACCAGCTCACTCAGCCGTCTGATCAGTAAAGACATTTTTTGTCACTTACAAACTCTAGCAGAATATTATATGTCAGCTAAGTTGTCAAGGAAATTTGCATTAATGCAGACTAAATATTTCAAGAGGAAATAGATGTGCAAACAAGAAGAAATTCTTCTTAGAACAAGTTTAAGTTACTTGATTACAGATGTTAAGCTTTATCATAGAGACTGATCAGTTTACTTCAGCAAGTACACTTTTGCGTGTTGTGCTCACATACAATTTTGCTTGCAATTAATACACAATCTCAATATGAAGTACTTTACCTGAATTACAAACAAAACATTCTGCTTATGTAAGTTTTCTTCTTCATAAGAAAAAATAAAACCTTTCTGCTGATACAAAATTAAAAAAGAATAATTTGCTATGTTTTAATACCTTTCTTCCTGTTTATGAATGTCCATGAACAATTTGCTTTGAATTTTTTTTTGCCTTAAGCTCTAATTTTGTGATCTAACCAATAAGCTATTATGTCAGTCTTGTGTCAGTTTTGAATTATATTACAGCAATTGCTGCTGCAAAAATATTCTTAGCAAACAAATCTCTCTTGCTCATGCACTTTTTGTTGTGAGTATGGCCATTTAGGAATTCTAATTTCATACTGAAATTGTGCTATGGAATTTATGTACCTTTAAACCAATTGATGATTATGTTGATGAAGACCTAGGATTATATTTCAGTGATCTAGTTCATTTATGAAACCTAGTTAATTTTAAGCAATACCTGGAAAAAAATTACACAAATTTGTAACCCAGGCAAAGCAGATGAAGAGAAAGCGTACACTGAGAAACTGGAATTTGTAACACTATTTAGGAATAAAAATATACGCAAGTCACTCAGAGGGTTAGAACAGTGTCTTAACCAACAGAAGAGCTTTACACACCCTAAGGCCTACCTATAGGACATAGAACACATAACTTGAAAAAAATATAGTCACTAAAAGCTAGTAACAGCCTCAAATACCGGTAAAGCCCAGTTATAAACACATTTTTAGATCATGGAAAATGTTATAACTATATGAAACCCTGATGCTGATCTCACTTAGGCCTGTTTTGTTGGTCCACATTCATAACTTTCAGTGTCAGACAGGTAAGAGCTGGAGTATTTATGTGTAATAAAATTAATATAATCTGAGATTCACTCCCTTGGTGTTTTCAGCTGCCTTACTTTAAAGAATTTACCAGAAAGTTTCTAAACACAGTATTAAGCATAATTAACTCTGTTCAGGAATATTTCAGTGAAGAATATATTAGCTGAGAATTACTCCTTTGTCTCAGGAGTCTTTGCAAAGAGACACCTTTCATCCTGAACAAGTGCCAGCTATGTTAATTAAGAAAAACTTGTGAAGCACAAAAGAAACTACACTGCAATATTAGGTTAAAACTGCTTCAGTAAGTACTTCAGATAATTCATCCAAACAACACTTATCCTCTGGAAAAGTTAGGGTATTAAACTTCTAGGTTTGAAAAAATTTGCTCTTACGCTCTTGCAGTACAATTACTGAGCTGAATTTTGGCTAACCCTCCATAGATGTATTTACATGGAAGAAAGACAATTCAGATTTCCAAAAGCACAGCTAGGATATAAGCAATAGGCACTGATATTTCCATTGTTTTTCAAGAAGTTAGATGTCTAACCACTTCATATTCCTTAAAATCTTCCCGTGAGCAACAAGAACTTAATGAAGGGAGGAACTTTTTTTTCCTCTGGAAATAACAGCTTGAAATTATCATTGCATTTGGATTGAATCATATTCAGAAAGATTGTCTGGTCTGACCCAATGCCCTAAAGTTTAGTAACATGATTATTCAGAACAAGTTAATTTTATCATTTTCTATTTGACTGCACTGTTGAATTGAATGCCTTTCAGAATTTGTTGGGTTTTAAATCAGAAAAGATTGCTTGTATATTACTAAAAATACCTCTATTGCAAGATTTTTTACATTGCTAAGATTTATTTCACTTCTTACTAGTCAAATTTCACTTAATAGACCAATCTGTGTATTACAATAATTCTGGAATATCTGAATACTTATCTTATTAAAAAGAGAAGAGTAAAGAAGCATCAAGAAGAAAGCTTGTTTTATTTCAATACAAACTTGCTAAAAGAATTCTCACAGTTAAGATGTTTGGTAAAAATCTTTCAGCTTCAAGTTAAAACAGATCACAGCCAGTTTGTTGGGGAAGGAGTTCATGTGATAACCAACAACTTGATGAAGCAGAGGAAATCACTGGCAGCAGATGAGTACTGCTATCATATGGGAATACAGATGAACAGTCTTAGAAAAACTGAGACATCTGGAAAGATGGAGTGAAAATTATACAGAAAATACAATATGTAACAGTACAAATGGCTAATGTAAAAGCAGCTCCAGGATGCAGAAAAAAATCTATTCATTTGGGACTGCACTCACCCCAGCTATTCATACTGGATCTGCCCAGTTGCTGAAAATTGCCAGCTAGGTGTGCAGTATCTGAAAATTACTGTCCAATGAAAGGAAACAGTTTAGCCCCACTGTCTGTCATAGAAATAAGGCAGATACATGATTGTCCCTTTTCCATCCACAGTAACAAAAATTTCACACAAAAAATAGTTCTTAAGGAGTCAGAAAGAAGTAAAACCAAGATGATGAAAAGTAATCTCTTCTTATTCTGCAACTTGGCAAGTTACCTGAACTGTTTATTACCCAGCTTCTCGGAAAGTAAGCTGTGAGATAAGGGTTCTCAGTGTTACGTCATTAAATGCAGATGTATATTATTAAAGCCCTTCAAACTCTCCAAATGAAAAGTAGTTCATATTGCTCATGTATTTTTTTTCTTTATTATGTCAGTTCTCTAGATGACTGTGTCCTCTGCTAAAGTCATCCTTAAGGTAGGGGACTGTTGGTCTACCTTTCACATTGTTCCTCACCTTCACACATCCTTGGCATTGGGCAGTCTCCAGTTCTCACCTTATAGTCTGGCTGGTTCTGACAGCTCCCAGTTTCTCATTTCTTTCAATTCTGGACCATTTACTTGAATCAGTTCTTTGAAAAAGTGCCCTTTTTGCAGACCTCTGCTGTATTTCTTCCTTCTCCTCCAAGGAATCCAAGACAAATTGTTTTATTCTGAAGGTCTTCTTTCACTACTGCATCCCAGTTCCTCTGCTGTTTAATCAAACGGAGAGGTTGTGCTCTGCCTCCACTGCCAGACTTGTTTACCAGTAGATATTCCAAAAATATCAAGAACGACCATTCTACTTTCTCCCAAATTGCCTTTTATGCATGGGAGGAATTTCTTTAATTAATTTTAGCTCTGAAACTCTGCTATAATTCCAAACAGCTGGTGTGCTGTCCTCACTGTTAATGAGCTTTGTCTTCATATGACTGGGAGAAGGACAGAAAGAGCCATGCTGGCTAAAATTGTTTAAAATTGGTTTTCAGCACACAAAATAAACTGGACAGCTCCTGTGTGAAACTGATTGTAGTGTCACCACTCCCTCTGCAGAAATTTAATTTGTCTGGCTAGCGAGAATGAGACCTGCAGCAGGGGCAGAAGGTATTGGCTTTTCCACTTTTTTGAAAAATCTTCTTTTTTTTTTTTTTTTCCTAAAGTGACTGAGCCTGTTTCATCCGAATTGTCATTCTTAAATAATTGTCCTAGTAGGAGCAGTACATTTCAACCTCATGCCATCCTTTGAAAATTTAGGCTGGCTGTTAGCTAGAGAGATGCAGCCTGACATGCTGAACCTACACACAGTGTGAAAAATTGCTTTGATCAGATTGTGTTTATAATTCAAGGCAGTAAAATAGAATTCTTACTAATTTTGTTTAAGGCATGATGTATTGTGTAATCCACAGAGAAACTCATTTCAAAAACACTGTAACCATAAAAACAGCTGGTCCACTGAGTCATTTTCTCAATGTGCAACTTAAAACAAAGCAAAACAGAGAAAAAGCCTCTCCCAGTTGTAACTTATTTGTGTCAATATGGTTATGGAGTAGGATAATGCTAGGAATGGGGGCAGGGGGGGAAGAAAACTCATCTCCGCATTCCTTTTATACCAGAAGTTTGGAAACAGAAAAAAAGAGCCTTTGGAGTTAAAAATCAGAAAAAACCTCATGTTTGAAGAGATACTGGTACCTAAACTAAATGATGAGCAACAAGACTTGTATTGACAGTCAAAAATAATTAGCAAAGATAAGAATGAGTCTAAGATTAGAAGGAAGGGATTTAAAGTAATGAAACAAGATACTTCAGTTGAATAACTAAAAACCATTCATGCCACAGATGTGCATGTGTGCATATGTTCATGGCTGTGTAAGTATAGTACAGTAAAGGAAGTGGAGGAAACCGCACTACATAGAAGGAAAATAAGGAAAAAACAAAATGTATCTCAGGCACTGCTGTTTTGCCAGCAGAAAGCTGAGTGAACAAGTGAACAGCTCTTTTCATATTTAGAATGACCCTTCAGCCCACCCAGCCTTTGGAGGGAAAATATAAACAGTTATATCAAGATGAGCCTTATACTAATTTCCAGACAAGGTTAGGTTTGGTTTGTTTTGGTTTTTTTCCTTAGGGGGGATAAAAATAGAGTAGAACATTTAATATGTTTCTGTTATATGACTGTTGCAGGGACCAGAATTTAATTTTGTAGATCTGCAATGCAGTGATGTTTACATCCCGTATTGTATGCCTTGGAGATGCAGAAGTCCAAGAGCACAAAGATGACACATGCATGTGTTTTTCTTGTTTGCAGATATCTCAATAAGCTTGCTATCCTTAGTTGTCACAGCCTGTGGTCTTGCTCTGTTTGGTGTCTCTCTGTTCGTGTCCTGGAAGCTTTGTTGGATCCCTTGGCGAGAGCGTGGTCTGCCGTTTGGGAACAAAGACAACAAACAAGAATCACTGAACTACACAGATACAGAGACCAATGACCATGACTACAGTGAGGATTATCTGGGTCAGCCTACAGCCTATCCGGAGTCCTCCATGAAGATCAGCCACACCTCCCCTGATATTCCATTAGATGCTCAGGCGGGCACAAAGGAGAACTGTGTACACAATGTGCGAATGCATCGTCAGGTCACTGAACCAACCTCTTCTGCTCGGTCAGTAACTCCAATTTCTCTCTGATATTAATGAATAGAGATACAGTCAAAAGAACACAGCTTGATTATCCAGTACAGTGATCTATTAAAAAGGCATAATTTACTTGCCATGTTCTCTAAAAAAAAACAAAACCAAACCACAAAAATTATTCTTTGAGGTGCACAAACCTCTTTAGCTTAAAAGGACAGGATCACAATGCTATTCCACTCTTCTATCAACTCCTGTCTCATTCGTGCCTCTCCCTCAGAAGCTGGACAACACAGAGCACTGTGTGTCCGTTAAAGCACCAGAACAGCCTAGATTTAGCTTGTAAAGTATATTCATTTGCACTTAGCACCGATGCTGAACACTCAGTAATATCTCCTCAAAGATTTTTAAAACAGCCAAAGAAGAAAAGTAGGGCAAGCTAATGAAACATTTGCAAGAGTTAGAAACAGGATTAAAAATCATAGATTTTAGCCACAACCACGACTGTGGGGCGAAAAGTGACTGAACAAGAGTCAGTGAGGTCTCCAGGGGAACTGGAGAACCAATACAGAAGGGAAGAGGAAAGAGGGAGGGTGAGAGTGTGCAGGGGCAGATGATAAAAGGATTATGTTTCACACCATCAGAAAAAGGATCAGCATGTGAAAAGCCAGTACATTTCTGAGTCAAAGCAGATGCACTTCAGCTGGAGAAGGTACAGCACTAGCCCAGTTGCTCTTTGCCTGCCTCCTTTCTGGTCATCTGGGAGAATGAGCTTAGCCAAAGCTTGCCTGCAGGCACACCTGAACATGGGTAAGATGAAAGCAGCTAGCAGCCAGTTCAGTAGTTGCCAGTTGTCCAAAACGTGTCTCAGAAAGAATTTGAGAAGTCCCCAGAATAGCATTAATGCCATGCAGCAAAATGTCCAAGTGCTCTTCCTTAGATTAGTATAAGAATGGCCCGAGCTCATTTTGTTGTAGGAATCTATGAGGAAGTCAAAGCCATAATTACGGATACCCAAGCTTGCACTCTACCACATGCAAGGTTCAATTCCAACTCCGGACTAATCGTCCAGAAGTACAGTACAGGGCTGGTGCTGCTTTGTTTTCAAACTGCTGGGAAATAAGCACGTCACGAGATTCATTAACAACAGGAGATTCCTTTCTGACATCTAACACCAAGAGCTCTCATGTTTCTGTGATATTGTGAAAGCACTGAGTCAGATACAGGCTTCCTCTGTTGCACCAGGGCAGCAAAATTCTGATACTTAATCAAATGACAAATGCCCAGTATCACCACAGCATAGTCATCTCAGAACCAGCAGCAGCAATCCCAGTCTGTAAGAGAACTTGCCTCAGTGTCCTGAGTGCATGGACGTATCTTCACTCCTGTGAATACCTGTAGATCTTTCTTCTGGCAACTGTTCCCAGTCTGTCTCTCTCCAGTGGGTGTCATAGTGGCTCTCTGTCCATAAGGGCATGACTTATCCAGGTCTCACTCCTGCCCCATGCTGTTTGCTATGTGCTTTGCTCTTTACCCCTCTTTCATTGTCCCATACTGTGGCCCAGGTCTTCTCCAGAAGACTCATTTCACTGAGCAGGAGGGGCCCATCTTCCTTGTACTGCATTCTTCATTTGTTCCCCTTTGTCTCTACTGCTTTCTGGCATAGCTGGGTAGCCAGCTGCAGCTTTCCTGGGTGGCCACAGAGAGCAGGCACCTGCCCCTGCCACAATCCTGGCTAAGCTGTCTCTCCAGTGGCCTCCTTTCTATTCCTCCCCAGGGTATTCTGCATTTCCTACTGTGATGAGGAGCTTAAGGTTTGAACAATAAAAATATTTTTTTGTGACATGCTAATATTTTATCATGGAAATGACAGATGTATAGCTATAAAATTATGTCTTTATTATGCAACAAGAGAAAAAAATTAGGATAGTCTATAAGAGGCTCTTTCTGTTTTAAGCATCCATAAACATATTTACTAGCAGTGAATGAACAATGATAGCAGGAACTATTGCTGATTACATTCAACATAAATAGCTTTGGACTAATCCTGTGCTAGCATTTTCCACATTTTCTGTGTTCAACCACAGCTCATGGTACTCCAATACACTGAATGATTGCTGCATATGAAGAGGGAAAAAAAAAAAAAAGGAATCCAACTCATATAGGATTAGAATTTTACCTAATCCAACTTTCACATCCCACTACCCCAAAAGGTTTGCAAATTTGATTTCTGTTATCATCTCATGAAGTGGAAATTTCAATCAGAATAACTGAGTGACTCTAGGTAATACCTTTCACTGGACCGAAGCTAAAGGCAACTTTCTCTCCTCAGAGTAATGAAACTAAGGGAGCTTTTCAGCCAAAGTACCACAGAGCTTATTACATTGGGTATGAGAAAAAAAGAACAAAACAATTGTTGGGGTGATCAACAAACCATTTCAGACCACACCTCACTTGTAAATGAAGTAGTCGTAGAGATCAACAAGTAATTAAAATGCAGAGATGTCAGGAAGCATCCTTCTTTGTCCAGCTTTATCTTAAAACCAGCAATCAGCAAGCTCGGCTGGCATAATAGGCTGGATCCTG
This sequence comes from Antrostomus carolinensis, assembly GCF_000700745.2. NCBI lineage: Eukaryota > Metazoa > Chordata > Aves > Caprimulgiformes > Caprimulgidae > Antrostomus > Antrostomus carolinensis. The sequence goes on along the minus strand of NW_010327074.1, from coordinate 3,997 downwards.
CTGCCATTTATATAGTGTAACTCATTTCACAGGCATTAATCCAAAGGAATCAGTTGAAACTGGTAACTGATAAGAACAGCTACAGTTCTCACCATATCACATTATACTTGCCAGTAAGGCAGATGCCATGAATTTGCATTTGTTACTTTCTTCAGCCAGGTTTGGAGAGTGCATACCGCTATCTTGAGACACAGGAACAGAAAATTATGTGATATTAGCAGTGTAATGCTGGAGGTGAGCTCTCAGAGTTGTTTGGTATCATGCTTTATCACTTCATGTGAGTAAAAATCTGACCCTGGTGTACATTATAAAAATACGTGAAATGAGAACAGGATTTTTAGTGTGTGTGCACAGATTCTTATCATATTCAACACATTCTGTTTTAATTCTTTCATTTTCACTTAAGGCATAATTCAATCCGAAGACAGCTCAACCTCTCCAACCCTGACTTCAACATCCAGCAGGTTCAGAAACAGGAGCAACTGACAGGGATTGGCCGCATTAAACCAGAGCTATATAAACAGAGATCAGTGGACACAGATGATGGCCGGAGGAGTAACACCAAGGCATGTGGAAAACTGAACTTTATTCTGAAATATGATTGTGATTTAGAGCAGCTGATAGTGAAGATACACAAGGCCATCAACCTGCCGGCAAAGGACTTCTCTGGAACTTCAGATCCATATGTGAAAATATATCTGCTTCCTGATAGGAAAACAAAACACCAGACTAAAGTGCACAGAAAGACCCTAAATCCAGTATTTGATGAAGTTTTTCTATTTACTGTCCCATACAATGATCTGAATGCAAGGAAACTCCATTTCTCTGTGTATGACTTTGACAGATTCTCCAGGCATGACTTGATTGGCCAAGTGATTGTGGATAATTTTTTAGATTTGGCAGATTTTCCCAGGGAATGTAATATTTGGAAGGATATTGAATATGTCACCAATGTAAGTATTATTTTTTTTCTTTTTGAGATTTGTTTGTTTGTTTGTTTTGGATTTTATTTCCTTTAAATTATAATCTGATTATAATTGAAATTGTGTGGTAAATTTATGAAGGAAAACTCTGATTCTCAAGCTTTGACCTTAATCCAAGGAAATTGACAGTACGTTTTCAGTCCTTGTTTCTTGTTCTGTGGATATATTAAAGAATGTCTTATGTAGGAGATAGTGGGTTTAGTCATTGCCCTGCTGATAGGATAGAAAAGCTGGAGAATGTTTTTCTCTTAATCTTACTTAATCTAAAATTTACTTAAGGAAATACTGCTTTTAGTATTTTGCCTGTCTTTCTGTGTTTTGCATGATTTGACACATAAATTACAGCATACTAATCAGCCAGAAGTGCAGATTCAAGATTTCTTATGTAGTGATCCTCAGTCCTTCAAAAGACTATATTCTCATAAAGTGAGATAACACCACATCTATAATCCAGGCAAACAGAGTTCCGACAGTGCTGTTCCATGAAAGCAATGAAACACACTGAGTTGGTTTAACTCTTTCTTTGGCATCCCGTTGTCACACAGGGAAATGGGAAACTTAGAAGTCTTTATTTCTGTTATCCCAAAGTCTCTGGTATCACATTATACGCAGGAATTCAATTAGTGATTAGGTATAAAACCACAAAAATCACTTTTGGAAAAGAAAGAGCTTTCTTCTGAAAGGATGAGCCAACCTCCTGGTAATGCCATTAGAAATTAATCACGCGCTTCCTGTGGAAAACAGACTTTCAATGAGAATAATACATTACAGAAATCCACAAAGGTGAAGCTACTAGTGCCAGGAGTCTGCAAGTACTTCATTTGCTGTGTCAAACCATATGTAAATGGAGTGCACATTTTAGAGTCAGATAAACCAAAGATCATTAAATGTAAGTTTGTTAGACCTCTGTTCAGGAAAGCGTTTAAGTATATATTTAGCTGGGTGTAAGAAGCCATTGAAAAGTTAAGGATGTTCTGAGACAAATACTTGCCAGAATTTAGACCCTCACCTTATACCTCTGTGGCCTGGTAGCATGCTGTATTATAGACCAAAGGGATTAAATCCCATTTTTTTTGTTTGGAATTTATTTTTGAAAATTGATTTGTCCTTGTTTTAAGGTGATTTCTCAGTGTCCTTAGTCAGTGTTACACGTCCGTGTGTGGAACGTGCTGTGCACCCGCTGCACAAACCTCTTCCACGCCAGGATGGAACTGCAGCAACAGCATTAGCAGTTTCCTCACTCGAGGTACAGGCAGGACACGGACACTCAGTGTCAGAGAAGGATGAACCTGCCTTTTCTATGAAAAGTTACTGCTCTTCAACCACGAGGGAAAAGTAAGAATCTGACAGAGCAGATGACAGTCATTCCAAGTGAAAGCTGCCTTCGTACAGCATTAAGTGTTCCAGGCTCAACTTTTCAGTTTTACAATCAACTGAAAGCTGAATGCACACGCACACTGGAGTTACTTTGATATATACTAGTCTTTTTTCCAGGCCTTCATTTAGGCAAAGATTGGCTCTGGTATTTTCTTTTTAATCACTTCCCTTTCCAAATATCAAAAGCGATGCAGCATATAGTTTGTCTTCAGATTTTCTGTAATCTCTGAAATTAAATTCGGTACTGGAACATGAGTCATTTATTAATTCCTACTAATATTAATTCCTGTGTGAAGTGTAACCCTGTTCATCCATACAGAACACATGACCTGCCACCCAGACTTGTCACTGGGTTTTCAGCTAACAGAGACCTTCTCAAAGCAAATGACTCATCGTACATAGGAGACACAATCCAATTTTGGGTAATGTGAGTTCTGAGATATGAGTATAAGATAAATGAAAGTGTGGAGTACTCAGCTTACTAACTAACATTTCCAAAATTTCAAAGGTTAGAAGTTACTCCATAAAGTCATGATAAACCCTCCAAGCATCATTTAAGAAACCAAGCTACAGCACATTTTCTTGTCTGTGTAGCTTAGATATCTCACAGATTGACAGTAGAAGCTGAATCCTGCAGGCTACCCAGTGAAGCTGTTGAAGTGAATACTCCTGTGGCTGCACTCCAAACCAGCCCCGCAGGCAGTATTAGTGAACCTCTGAAATAAATTTTAGCAAAGTTGTGAGCACCACTGGACAGTTTATAGTTGAAAACAGAAACTGCATCAACTGTAGCAGCTTTTCAGTCATTTTATCTTTTAATGTCTTGCTGTTTAAAATAATAATAATTGCAAAACAGAAAAATACTGGGCAGACTTACTGAAGGAAATTCTCTTGATGTAGATGATCAGATAGTGCACCACAGGAAGGATGAACCAAGGTAATATACTAGAATAAGGAAGGTCCACAAAACTAAACAAGTTTGGCATACTTCTGAAGAGTACATTCATTTTATTTCCATGTGCAACTTACTACACTGCATAACCAGCAATCCCAAAGGCCTTTACTTTACATTCTCCATTTTATTATGTTCTAATCCAATTTGACACAGTAATATAAAAGAATGTATCAAATTCTTCTCTGCCCAGCAAAATGACCTACTTCAAGTGAGCACTGCAGATTATGCCTGAAATGTCAGCTTTACAGCAAACAATGCCATTATATTGAACTATTATGCCATGTGCTTGCTTCTGTTTTCTAATAACACTGGAAGATTTTTTTTATCCCAAACTAACAGTTTTAATTTTTTGGACTATAACATATGCTGCCATCCCAGAGTCTGACATTATTTCGTTACATAGTTGCATGTCAGTATAAAAATTTTCTCTGCATTCAAAAGCAATCTGCCTCCAAACATAAATCTTAAATATCAAAATTATTGTTCTTCTAATCCCAGGTCCTCTGAGCATAAAATCTCTCCTGTAACACTGACACTTTATCCAACCAGAAAAAAACAGCAGTTGTCTATTTAATGGAGGAAATAATTTAGTGGATCAACTTTAGATGAACATGTAGTGAACTAGATAAGCCTTTTGTATATCTACCAGACAGATTACACTGGTTTCTGGCTCATTAAGGGG